>NC_084614.1:19416298-19716298 GCF_033978795.1 Nerophis ophidion | reverse complement strand
AAAACAACAACAAAAATGAGCATTTAATTGGTTGATTTTTAAAAAAACAGTTGAAATGAGCATTTATGCAGTTCATTTTTAAAAACAGCTGAAATTAACATTTATGCGGTTGATTTAAAAAAAACAGCAGAAATTAACATGTTTGCAGTTGATTTTCAAAAACCGCTGAAATTAACATTTATGCGGTTGATTTAAAAAAAAAACTGCAGAAATTAACATTTTTGGAGTAGATTTTTTTTTAAAACAGCCGAAATTAACATTTTTGCGGTTCATTAAAAACAGCAGAATCGAACAATTAAGCAGTAGATTTTTTTAAGAAACAGCACACATGAACATTTATGTGGTTTATTTTTAAAAACAGAAGAAATTAACATTTATGCTGCTGATTTAAAAAAAACGGCAGAAATGAACATTTATGCGGTTGATTTCTTTAAAAAAACGGCAGAAATTAACATTTATGCGGTAGATTTTTAAAAAACAGCAGAAATAAACATTTTTGCAGTTGTTGTTTTTTTTAAACTGCAGAATTGAACATTTGTGCGGTTAATTAAAAACAGCAGAATCAAACAATTAAGCAGTAGATTTTTTTTAAGAAACAGCACACATGAACATTTATGTGGTTTATTTTTAAAAACAGAAGAAATTAACATTTATGCTGTTGATTTAAAAAAAAAACCCGGCAGAAATGAACATTTATGCAGTTGATTTAAAAAAAAAAACGGCAGAAATGAACATTTATGCGGTTGATTTCTTTAAAAACACGGCACAAATGAACATTTATGCGGTAGATTTTTAAAAAACTGCAGAAATGAACATTTGTGCGGTTCATTAAAAACAGCAGAATCGAACAATTAAGCGGTAGATTTTTTTTATAAAAAAACAGCACACATGAACATTTATGTGGTTTATTTTTTAAAAACAGCAGAAATTAACATTTATGCAATTGGTTGAAAAAACCCCAGCAGAAATTAACAATTATGTGGTTGATTAAAAAAAAAAAAAACAGCAGAAATTAGCATTTATGTGGGGATTTAAAAAAAAAACCTGCAGAAATGAGCATTTATGCGGTTGATTTCTTTAAAAAAACAGCAGAAATTAACAATTATGTGGTTGATTAAAAAAAAAACAGCAGAAATGAGCATTTATGTGGGGATTTAAGAAAAAAAACTGCAGAAATGAACATTTATGCTGTTGATTTTTTTTTAAAAAGCAGAAATTAACATTTGTGCTATGATTAAAAAAAAACAACAGGAAAAATGAGCATTTAATTGGTTGATTTTTTAAAAACCAGTTGGAATGAGCATTTATGCAGTTGATTTTTAAAAACCGCTGAAATTAACATTTATGCGGTTGATTTGAAAAAAAACAGCAGAAATTAACATGTTTGCAGTTGATTTTTAAAAACCGCTGAAATTAACATTTATGCGGTTGATTTAAAAAAAAAACTGCAGAAATTAACATTTTTGGAGTAGATTTTTTTTTAAAACAGCAGAAATTAACATTTTTGCGGTTCATTAAAAACAGCAGAATCGAACAATTAAGCAGTAGATTTTTTTAAGAAACAGCACACATGAACATTTATGTGGTTTATTTTTAAAAACAGAAGAAATTAACATTTATGCTGCTGATTTAAAAATAACGGCAGAAATGAACATTTATGCGGTTGATTTCTTTAAAAAAACGGCAGAAATTAACATTTATGCGGTAGATTTTTAAAAAACAGCAGAAACATTTTTGCAGTTGTTGTTTTTTTTAAACTGCAGAATTGAACATTTGTGCGGTTCATTAAAACAGCAGAATCAAACAATTAAGCAGTAGATTTTTTTTAAGAAACAGCACACATGAACATTTATGTGGTTTATTTTCAAAAACAGAAGAAATTAACATTTATGCTGTTGATTTAAAAAAAAAACCCGGCAGAAATGAACATTTATGCAGTTGATTTAAAAAAAAAAAAACGGCAGAAATGAACATTTATGCGGTTGATTTCTTTAAAAACACGGCACAAATGAACATATATGCGGTAGATTTTTAAAAAACTGCAGAAATGAACATTTGTGCGGTTCATTAAAAACAGCAGAATCGAACAATTAAGCGGTAGATTTTTTTATAAAAAAACAGCACACATGAACATTTATGTGGTTTATTTTTTAAAAACAGCAGAAATTAACATTTATGCAATTGGTTGAAAAACCCCCAGCAGAAATTAACAATTATGTGGTTGATTAAAAAAAAAAAAACAGCAGAAATTAGCATTTATGTGGGGATTTAAAAAAAAAACCTGCAGAAATGAGCATTTATGCGGTGGATTTCTTTAAAAAAAACAGCAGAAATGAACAATTATGTGGTTGATTTAAAAAAACCCAGCAGAAATGAGCATTTATGTGGGGATTTAAGAAAAAAAACTGCAGAAATGAACATTTATGCTGTTGATTTTTTAAAAAAAAGCAGAAATTAACATTTGTGCTATGATTAAAAAAAAAAAAAAACGGAAAAATGAGCATTTAATTGGTTGATTTTTTAAAAACCAGTTGGAATGAGCATTTATGCAGTTGATTTTTAAAAACCGCTGAAATTAACATTTATGCGGTTGATTTTTAAAAAAACAGCAGAAATTAACATGTTTGCAGTTGATTTTTAAAAACCGCTGAAATTAACATTTATGCGGTTGATTTAAAAAAAAAACTGCAGAAATTAACATTTTTGGAGTAGATTTTTTTTTTAAAACAGCAGAAATTAACATTTTTGCGGTTCATTAAAAACAGCAGAATCGAACAATTAAGCAGTAGATTTTTTTAAGAAACAGCACACATGAACATTTATGTGGTTTATTTTTAAAAACAGAAGAAAATTAACATTTATGCTGCTGATTTAAAAATAACGGCAGAAATGAACATTTATGCGGTTGATTTCTTTAAAAAAACGGCAGAAATTAACATTTATGCGGTAGATTTTTAAAAAACAGCAGAAATAAACATTTTTGCAGTTGTTGTTTTTTTTAAACTGCAGAATTGAACATTTGTGCGGTTCATTAAAAACAGCAGAATCAAACAATTAAGCAGTAGATTTTTTTTAAGAAACAGCACACATGAACATTTATGTGGTTTATTTTTAAAAACAGAAGAAATTAACATTTATGCTGTTGATTTAAAAAAAAAAAACGGCAGAAATGAACATTTATGCAGTTGATTTAAAAAAAAAACTGCAAAAATTAACATTTTTGGAGTAGATTTTTTTTTAAAACAGCAGAAATTAACATTTTTGCGGTTCATTAAAAACAGCAGAATCGAACAATTAAGCAGTAGATTTTTTTAAGAAACAGCACACATGAACATTTATGTGGTTTATTTTTAAAAACAGAAGAAATTAACATTTATGCTGCTGATTTAAAAATAACGGCAGAAATGAACATTTATGCGGTTGATTTCTTTAAAAAAACGGCAGCAATTAACATTTATGCGGTAGATTTTTAAAAAACAGCAGAAACATTTTTGCAGTTGTTGTTTTTTTTAAACTGCAGAATTGAACATTTGTGCGGTTCATTAAAAACAGCAGAATCAAACAATTAAGCAGTAGATTTTTTTTAAGAAACAGCACACATGAACATTTATGTGGTTTATTTTCAAAAACAGAAGAAATTAACATTTATGCTGTTGATTTAAAAAAAAAACCCGGCAGAAATGAACATTTATGCAGTTGATTTAAAAAAAAAAAAACGGCAGAAATGAACATTTATGCGGTTGATTTCTTTAAAAACACGGCACGAATGAACATATATGCGGTAGATTTTTAAAAAACTGCAGAAATGAACATTTGTGCGGTTCATTAAAAACAGCAGAATCGAACAATTAAGCGGTAGATTTTTTTATAAAAAAACAGCACACATGAACATTTATGTGGTTTATTTTTTAAAAACAGCAGAAATTAACATTTATGCAATTGGTTGAAAAACCCCCAGCAGAAATTAACAATTATGTGGTTGATTTAAAAAAAAAAAAACAGCAGAAATTAGCATTTATGTGGGGATTTAAAAAAAAACCCTGCAGAAATGAGCATTTATGCGGTGGATTTCTTTAAAAAAAACAGCAGAAATGAACAATTATGTGGTTGATTTAAAAAAACCCAGCAGAAATGAGCATTTATGTGGGGATTTAAGAAAAAAAACTGCAGAAATGAACATTTATGCTGTTGATTTTTTAAAAAAAAGCAGAAATTAACATTTGTGCTATGATTAAAAAAAAAAAAAAACGGAAAAATGAGCATTTAATTGGTTGATTTTTTAAAAACCAGTTGGAATGAGCATTTATGCAGTTGATTTTTAAAAACCGCTGAAATTAACATTTATGCGGTTGATTTTTAAAAAAACAGCAGAAATTAACATGTTTGCAGTTGATTTTTAAAAACCGCTGAAATTAACATTTATGCGGTTGATTTAAAAAAAAAACTGCAGAAATTAACATTTTTGGAGTAGATTTTTTTTTTTAAAACAGCAGAAATTAACATTTTTGCGGTTCATTAAAAACAGCAGAATCGAACAATTAAGCAGTAGATTTTTTTAAGAAACAGCACACATGAACATTTATGTGGTTTATTTTTAAAAACAGAAGAAAATTAACATTTATGCTGCTGATTTAAAAATAACGGCAGAAATGAACATTTATGCGGTTGATTTCTTTAAAAAAACGGCAGAAATTAACATTTATGCGGTAGATTTTTAAAAAACAGCAGAAATAAACATTTTTGCAGTTGTTGTTTTTTTTAAACTGCAGAATTGAACATTTGTGCGGTTCATTAAAAACAGCAGAATCAAACAATTAAGCAGTAGATTTTTTTTAAGAAACAGCACACATGAACATTTATGTGGTTTATTTTTAAAAACAGAAGAAATTAACATGCTGTTGATTTAAAAAAAAACAAACGGCAGAAATGAACATTTATGCAGTTGATTTAAAAAAAAAACTGCAAAAATTAACATTTTTGGAGTAGATTTTTTTTTAAAACAGCAGAAATTAACATTTTTGCGGTCCATTAAAAACAGCAGAATCGAACAATTAAGCAGTAGATTTTTTTAAGAAACAGCACACATGAACATTTATGTGGTTTATTTTTACAAACAGAAGAAATTAACATTTATGCTGCTGATTTAAAAATAACGGCAGAAATGAACATTTATGCGGTTGATTTCTTTAAAAAAACGGCAGAAATTAACATTTATGCGGTAGATTTTTAAAAAACAGCAGAAACATTTTTGCAGTTGTTGTTTTTTTTAAACTGCAGAATTGAACATTTGTGCGGTTCATTAAAAACAGCAGAATCAAACAATTAAGCAGTAGATTTTTTTTAAGAAACAGCACACATGAACATTTATGTGGTTTATTTTCAAAAACAGAAGAAATTAACATTTATGCTGTTGATTTAAAAAAAAAACCCGGCAGAAATGAACATTTATGCAGTTGATTTGAAAAAAAAAAAACGGCAGAAATGAACATTTATGCGGTTGATTTCTTTAAAAACACGGCACAAATGAACATATATGCGGTAGATTTTTAAAAAACTGCAGAAATGAACATTTGTGCGGTTCATTAAAAACAGCAGAATCGAACAATTAAGCGGTAGATTTTTTTATAAAAAAACAGCACACATGAACATTTATGTGGTTTATTTTTTAAAAACAGCAGAAATTAACATTTATGCAATTGGTTGAAAAACCCCCAGCAGAAATTAACAATTATGTGGTTGATTAAAAAAAAAAAACAGCAGAAATTAGCATTTATGTGGGGATTTAAAAAAAAACCCTGCAGAAATGAGCATTTATGCGGTGGATTTCTTTAAAAAAAACAGCAGAAATGAACAATTATGTGGTTGATTTAAAAAAACCCAGCAGAAATGAGCATTTATGTGGGGATTTAAGAAAAAAAACTGCAGAAATGAACATTTATGCTGTTGATTTTTTAAAAAAAAGCAGAAATTACCATTTGTGCTATGATTAAAAAAAAAAAAAAACGGAAAAATGAGCATTTAATTGGTTGATTTTTTAAAAACCAGTTGGAATGAGCATTTATGCAGTTGATTTTTAAAAACCGCTGAAATTAACATTTATGCGGTTGATTTTTAAAAAAACAGCAGAAATTAACATGTTTGCAGTTGATTTTTAAAAACCGCTGAAATTAACATTTATGCGGTTGATTTAAAAAAAAAAACTGCAGAAATTAACATTTTTGGAGTAGATTTTTTTTTTTAAAACAGCAGAAATTAACATTTTTGCGGTTCATTAAAAACAGCAGAATCGAACAATTAAGCAGTAGATTTTTTTAAGAAACAGCACACATGAACATTTATGTGGTTTATTTTTAAAAACAGAAGAAAATTAACATTTATGCTGCTGATTTAAAAATAACGGCAGAAATGAACATTTATGCGGTTGATTTCTTTAAAAAAACGGCAGAAATTAACATTTATGCGGTAGATTTTTAAAAAACAGCAGAAATAAACATTTTTGCAGTTGTTTTTTTTAAACTGCAGAATTGAACATTTGTGCGGTTCATTAAAAACAGCAGAATCAAACAATTAAGCAGTAGATTTTTTTTAAGAAACAGCACACATGAACATTTATGTGGTTTATTTTTAAAAACAGAAGAAATTAACATGCTGTTGATTTAAAAAAAAAAAAACGGCAGAAATGAACATTTATGCAGTTGATTTAAAAAAAAAACTGCAAAAATTAACATTTTTGGAGTAGATTTTTTTTTAAAACAGCAGAAATTAACATTTTTGCGGTTCATTAAAAACAGCAGAATCGAACAATTAAGCAGTAGATTTTTTTAAGAAACAGCACACATGAACATTTATGTGGTTTATTTTTAAAAACAGAAGAAATTAACATTTATGCTGCTGATTTAAAAATAACGGCAGAAATGTACATTTATGCGGTTGATTTCTTTAAAAAAACGGCAGAAATTAACATTTATGCGGTAGATTTTTAAAAAACAGCAGAAATAAAATTTTTTGCAGTTGTTGTTTTTTTTAAACTGCAGAATTGAACATTTGTGCGGTTCATTAAAAACAGCAGAATCAAACAATTAAGCAGTAGATTTTTTTTAAGAAACAGCACACATGAACATTTGTGGTTTATTTTTAAAAACAGAAGAAATTAACATTTATGCTGTTGATTTAAAAAAAAAAAACCGCAGAAATGAACATTTGTGCAGTTGATTTAAAAAAAAAAAAACGGCAGAAATGAACATTTATGCGGTTGATTTCTTTAAAAACACGGCACAAATGAACATTTATGCGGTAGATTTTAAAAAAACTGCAGAAATGAACATTTGTGCGGTTCATTAAAAACAGCAGAATCTAACAATTAAGCGGTAGATTTTTTTATAAAAAAACAGCACACATGAACATTTATGTGGTTTATTTTTTAAAAACAGCAGAAATTAACATTTATGCAATTGGTTGAAAAACCCCCAGCAGAAATTAACATTTATGTGGTTGATTAAAAAAAAAAAAACAGCAGAAATTAGCATTTATGTGGGGATTTAAAAAAAAAACCTGCAGAAATGAGCATTTATGCGGTTGATTTCTTTAAAAAAACAGCAGAAATTAACAATTATGTGGTTGATTAAAAAAACCCAGCAGAACTGAGCATTTATGTGGGGATTTAAGAAAAAAAACAGCAGAAATGAACATTTATGCTGTTGATTTTTAAAAAAAAAAGCAGAAATTAACATTTGTGCTATGATTAAAAAAAAAAAAACGGAAAAATGAGCATTTAATTGGTTGATTTTTTAAAAACCAGTTGGAATGAGCATTTATGCAGTTGATTTTTAAAAACCGCTGAAATTAACATTTATGCGGTTGATTTTTAAAAAGCGGCAGAAATTAACATTTATGCGGTTGATTTCTTTAAAAAAACGGCAGAAATTAACATTTATGCGGTTGATTTCTTTAAAAAAACGGCAGAAATTAACATTTGTGCGGTAGATTTTTTAAAACAGCAGAAATAAACACTTTTGCAGTTGTTTTTTTTTCAAACTGTAGAAATGAACATTTGTGCGGTTCATTAAAAACAGCAGAATCGAACAATTAAGCAGTAGATTTTTTTTAAGAAACAGCACACATGAACATTTATGTGGTTTATTTTTAAAAACAGAAGAAATTAACATTTATGCTGTTGATTTAAAAAAAACGGCAGTAATGAACATTTATGCGGTTGATTTCTTAAAAAAAACGGCAGAAATTAACATTTATGCGGTAGATTTTTAAAAAACAGCAGAAATAAACATTTTTGCAGTTGTTTTTTTTAAAACTGCAGAAATGAACATTTGTGCGGTTCATTAAAAACAGCAGAATCGAACAATTAAGCGGTAGATTTTTTTTAAAAACAGCACACATGAACATTTATGTGGTTTATTTTTTAAAAACAGCAGAAATTAACATTTATGCAGTTGATTGAAAAAACCCCAGCAGAAATTAACAATTATGTGGTTGATTAAAAAAACAAACAGCAGAAATTAGCATTTATGTGGGGATTTAAAAAAAACCCTGCAGAAATGAGCATTTATGCGGTTGATTTTTTTTAAAAACAGTTGAAATTAGCATTCATGCAGTTGATTCCTAAAAATAGCTGAAATGAGCATTTATGATGTAGATTTTTAAAAATGACAGAAATTAACATTTACGCTGTTGATTTTTAAAAAACAGCAGAAATGAACAGTTACGCTGTTGATTAAAAAAACCGGCAGAAATGAACATTTATGGGGTTGATTTCTTTAAAAAAAACGGCAGAAATGAACATTTATGTGGTTGATTTCTCTAAAAACAGCAGACATGAACATTTATGTGGTTGATTTACAAAAAAAAAAAAAAAAAATTAAATTCACATTTATGCTGTTGGTTAAAAAACCCCAGCAGAAATGAACGTTTATGCGGTTGATTTTTAAAAAAACTGCAGAATCGAACGATTAAAAAAAAAAAACAGGAGACATGAACATTTATGCAGTTGATAAAAAAAAAACAGCAGAAAGTAACATTTATGCGGTTGATTTAAAAAAAAATACAGCAGAAATTAGCATTAATATAGTGGATTTTAAAAAATAACATCAGAAATGAGCATTTATGCGTTTTGTTTTTTAAAGAACAGCAAAAATTAACATTTATGCAGTTGATTAAAAAAAAACCAGCAGAAATGAGCATTTGTGGGGATTTAAAAAAAAAAAACTGCAGAAATGAGCATTTATGCGGTTGATTTTTAAAAATCAGTTGAAATTAGCATTCATGCAGTTGATTCCTAAAAATACCTGAAATGAGCATTTATGATGTAGATTTTTAAAAATGACAGAAATTAACATTTACGCTGTTGATTTTTAATAAAACGGCAGAAATAAACATTTATGCTGTTGATTAAAAACAACAGAAGAGAACATTTATGCGGTTGATATAAAAAACAGCAGAAATTAACATTTACGCTATTGATTTTTTTAAAAACGGCAGAAATAAACATTTATGATGTTGATAAAAAAAACAACAGAAGAGAACATTTATGCGGTTGATTTAAAAAAAAAAAAGCAGAAATGTTAATTTCTGCTGTTGATTCAAAAAACAGCAGAAAAGAACATTTATGCGGTTGATATAAAAAAAAGTAGAAATAAACATTTATGCTGTTGATTAAAAAAGGAACATTTATGCGGTTGATTTGAAAAAAAAAAGCAGTAATGAAAATGTATGCTGTTGATTCAAAAAACAGCAGAAAAGGAAATTTATGCGGTTGATTTTTTTAAAAAACAGCAGAAATTAACATTTGCACAATTAATTTTTTTTTAAAAAGCAGAAATTAACATTTATGCTCTTGATTAAAAAGAACAGCAGAAATCAACATTAATGCCGTTGATATAAAAAAACAGCAGAAGCGAACAATTAAGCGGTAGATTTCTTTTATAATCAGCAGACATTAACATTTATGCGGAAGATTTTTAAAAACAGCAGAAATTAACATTTATGCGGTGGATTAAAAAAACAGCCAAAATGAGCATTTATTTGGTTGATTTTTAAAAAACAGCTGAAATGAGCATTTATGCAGTTGATTGTTAAAAAACAGTTGAAATTAGCATTTATGCGGTTGATTCCTAAAAACAGCTAAAATGAGCCTTTATGCGGTTGATTTTTAAAAAATGGCAGAAAGGGACATTTACGCTGTTGATTTCTAAAAAAAAACAGCAAGAAATGAACATTTACGCAGTTGATTTTTTAAAAAACACTGAAATAAACATTTACGCTGTTGATTTTTAAAAACCGCTGAAATGAACATTTATGGGGTTGATTTCTTTAAAAAAACGGCAGAAATGAACATTTGTGTGGTTGATTTCTCTAAAAACAGCAGACATGAACATTTATGTGGTTGATTTAAAAAAAAAAATGAAATTCACATTTATGCTGTTGATTAAAAACCCCCAGCAGAAATGAACGTTTATGCGGTTGATTTAAAAAAAACCCAGCAGAATCGAACAATTAACCGGTAGATAAAAAAACAAAAAAAAAAACAGGAGACATGAACATTTATGCAGTTGATAAAAAAAACCAGCAGAAAGTAACATTTATGCGGTTGATTTAAAAAATTAAAAAATACAGCAGAAATTAGCATTAATATAGTGGATTTTAAAAAATAACAGCAGAAATGAGCATTTATGCATTTTGTTTTTTAAAGAACAGCAAAAATTAACATTTATGCAGTTGATTAAAAAAAACCCAGCGGAAATGAGCATTTATGTGGGGATTTAAAAAAAAAAACAGCAGAAATGAGCATTTATGCGGTTGATTTTTAAAAAACAGTTGAAATTAGCATTCATGCAGTTGATTCCTAAAAATAGCTGAAATGAGCATTTATGATGTAGATTTTTAAAAATGACAGAAATTAACATTTACGCTGTTGATTTTTAAAAAACAGCAGAAATGAACATTTACCCTGTGGATTTTAAAAAAACAGCAGAAATGAACATTTACGCTGTGGATTTTTTTAAAAACAGCAGAAATTAACATTTACGCTGTGGATTTTTTAAAAAACGGCAGAAATTAACATTTATGCTGTTGATTAAAAACAACAACAGAAGAGAACATTTATGCGGTTGATATAAAAAAAAAAGTAGAAATAAATATTTATGCTGTTGATTAAAAAAAAGGAAATTTATGCGGTTGATTTTTTTTAAAAACAGCAGAAATTAACATTTGCAAAATTGATTTTTTTTTTAAAAAGCAGAAATTAACATTTACGCTCTTGATTAAAAAAACAGCAGAAATGAACATTAATGCAGTTGATATAAAAAAACAGCAGAAGCGAACAATTAAGTGGTAGATTTCTTTTATAATCAGCAGATATTAACATTTATGCGGTTGATTTTTAAAAACAGCAGAAATTAACATTTATGCGGTGGATTAAAAAAACAGCCAAAATGAGCATTTATTTGGTTGATTTTTAAAAAACAGCTGAAATGAGCATTTATGCAGTTGATTGTAAAAAAACAGTTGAAATTAGCATTTATGCAGTTGATTCTTAAAAACAGCTAAAATGAGCCTTTATGCGGTTGATTTTTAAAAAATGGCAGAAAGGGACATTTACGCTGTTGATTTCTAAAAAAAACAGCAAGAAATGAACATTTACGCAGTTGATTTTTTAAAAAACACTGAAATAAACATTTACGCTGTTGATTTTTTAAAACCGCTGAAATCAACATTTATGGGGTTGATTTCTTTAAAAAAACGGCAGAAATGAACATTTATGTGGTTGATTTCTCTAAAAACAGCAGACATGAACATTTATGTGGTTGATTTAAAAAAAAAATGAAATTCACATTTATGCTGTTGATTAAAAACCCCCAGCAGACATGAACATTTATGCAGTTGATTAAAAAAAACAGCAGAAAGTAACATTTATGCGGTTGATTTAAAAAAATACAGCAGAAATTAGCATTAATATAGTGGATTTAAAAAAATAACAGCAGAAATGAGCATTTATGCGTTTTGTTTTTTAAAGAACAGCAAAAATTAACATTTATGCAGTTGATTAAAAAAAACGCAGCAGAAATGAGCATTTATGTGGGGATTTTAAAAAAAAACCTGCAGAAATGAGCATTTATACGGTTGATTTTTTTAAAAACAGTTGAAATTAGCATTCATGCAGTTGATTCCTAAAAATAGCTGAAATGAGCATTTATGATGTAGATTTTTAAAAATGACAAAAATTAACATTTACGCTGTTGATTTTTAAAAAACAGCAGAAATTAACATTTACGCTGTGGATTTTTAAAAAAAACAGCAGAAATTAACATTTATGGGGTTGATTTCTTTAAAAAAACGGCAGAAATAAACATTTATGCTGTTGATTTAAAAACAACAGAAGAGAACATTTATGCGGTTGATATTAAAAAAAAGTAGAAATAAACATTTATGCTGTTGATTAAAAAAAAGGAAATTTATGCGGTTGATTTTTTTTAAAAACAGCAGAAATTAACATTTGAATTTTTTTTTTTTTTTTAAAAAGCAGAAATGAACATTTATGCTCTTGATTAAAAAAACAACAGAAATGAACATTAATGCAGTTGATATAAAAAAAACAGCAGAAGCCAACAATTAAGCGGTAGATTTCTTTTATAATCAGCAGACATTAACATTTATGCGGTTGATTTTTAAAAACAGCAGAAATTAACATTTATGCGGTGGATTAAAAAAACAGCCAAAATGAGCATTTATTTGGTTGATTTTTAAAAAACAGCTGAAATAAGCATTTATGCAGTTGATTGTTAAAAAACAGTTGAAATTAGCATTTATGCAGTTGATTCCTAAAAACAGCTAAAATGAGCCTTTATGCGGTTGATTTAAAAAAAAATGGCAGAAAGGGACATTTACGCTGTTGATTTCTAAAAAAACGGCAAGAAATGAACATTTACGCAGTTGATTTTTTAAAAAACACTGAAATGAACATTTATGCAGTTGAGTTTTAAAACAGAAGAAATTAACCTTTATGCGGTTGATTTTTAAAAACGACATAAATCAACATTTACGTAGTTGATTTTTTAAAAAACGGCTGAAATTAACATTTACGTGGTTGATTTTTAAAAAATGGCAGAAATGAACATTTATGCGGTTGATTTTTGAAAACCGCTGAAATGAACATTTATGCGGTTGATTTCTTTAAAAACAGCAGAATTTAACATTTTTACAGTTTAATTTTTTTAAAACAGCAGAATTGAACATTTGTGCAGTTGATTTTTTTAAAAACAGAGTGAACATTTATGCTGTTGATTAAAAAAACTGCAGAAATGAGCATTTATACAGTTGATTTAACAAAAACAGCAGAATCGAACAATTAAGCGGTAGATTTAAAAAAAACTGCAGAAATGAACATTTATGCAGTTGATTTAAAAAAAACAGCAGAATCGAACAATTAAGCGGTATATTTAAAAAAAAAACTGCAGACATGAACATTTATGCAGTTGATTTAAAAAAAACCAGCAGAAATGAACATTTATGCGGTTTCCTAAAAAAAAAAAATCTAGCAGAAATTATCATTAATATAGTGAATTTTAAAAAATAACAGCAAAAATGAGCATTTATGCGTTTTTGCTTTTTAAAGAACAGCAAACATTAACATTTATGCGGTTCATTTTTAAAAACGGCAAAAGTTAACATTTATGCTGTTGATTTTTAAAAACGGCAGAAATGAACATTTACGCTGTTCACTCCAAAAAAGAGCAGCGCTCTCCTGTCACAAAGAGCAGCTCCTGGTTTACTGATCTCCAACCCTCTACCAGAGCACCACTTTGATCCTGTGGGTTCCTCTCATCGTCACCTGTATCGTCCAGCTGATATTTTGCGCCCGCTGCTTGTCCGTGTGCGTGTCCTTCCTGGGCCTACCTTGTTGTTGTCACCTGCAGAGGAAGCGCTCCAGGGAAGCCAGAGCGGTAAGATGGTCTCACTTTTAAACCAAGGAAGCGCTTTTTTTCCCCCAGTTCGATTTCAATCAACATTTTCCGTAGATCAGAGTCGTGCGGCCGCTCGAGGAACTGGCGGCGTCTCGCGTTACCAAACCGAGACACCAATCGGAAACGCCTCCAAACCGCTACACGGAGGCCCCGAGGAGTTCTAGCGAACCCAGGAGGCAGGTGTCACAACAGGTGAGGCAACAGCGCCCCCATCGTCCCCCGACGCAGTACAGGAGCCTCCCGCCTACGCAGAGGCAGCCTCCTCGCCAGCAGCCGAGCAGGCAAAAGCCGCAGAAGCCCCACCAGGGCCAAGGAATCCAACAGAGGCCGCCTGAACAGCACTTGCTACTGGAGAGAGGGACTCTGGACCGATCCAGTTTCTGGATTTAATCCGAGAAGTGAGTGGATTTATGGAAATGATATTTCACCGTGGACCTCAAGTTCTTTAGGAAAATCTGCTCATCTCTATCGGAGCAGTTTTATCAGAACGTTCTCAAAAGGTGCAATATAAATGCTCGTTGTTTTGTTCTGTTTTATACTGATTGTGTTCCTCACATTTTGACCCACTTGCAGTTCTACGCAATCCGCAATAACGATGACATTATGTTAAAGGAATAACCCGCTTTAATATTTTTATTGGCATGTTATCAACACTTCCGATGCAAAATCCTCATTTGTTAAATGATAGTCATAACGGCATAACTCTCTCCGAACATGTTTATCGGAATGTTGTCAAAAAAATTCAGATGAAAATACTCCTTAGATAAATATTGTGCTCTGTGAGCAGTTTTTTCGGAATAATATAAAACAAATTCCCATACAAATACTCACTTGTTAGATATCCAGCTCTAAACATTTTTATCGGAAAGTTATCAAGAAAATCCTCCCCCAAAAAGACTCAGTTTATAAATATAATGCAGTTATCAAAATATTCCGATAAATATACTTGATGAATTAATATCGCACATGCTGAGAATTTTTATCGGAATATTATTAAACAATTCCCACACCAAAACTCACTTGATAGGTATCGCGCTCGCTGAACATTTTTATCGGAAAGTTATCAAGAAAATCCTTCCCCCAAAAAACTCCCTTTATAAATATAGTGCACTGTTATCAAAATATTCTTATAAAAATACTTGATGAATTATCGCACTCGCTGAGAATTTTTATCGGAATGTTACCAAACAATTCCCACACAAATACTCACTTGATAGATATTGCGCTTGCTGAACGTTTTTATCGGAAAGTCATCAAGAAAATCCTATTCAAAATTAAAAAAAACCCACTAAATAAATATTGTGCACAGTTATCAAGAAACCCCTACGAAAATACTTGATCAATTAATTTTTTTATCGTAATGTTATAAAAAACAATTCCCATAAAAATAAATGAATACCGCGCTCACTGAGGATTTGTATCGGAACGTTAGCAAAAAGTTCCTGCAAAATATTTGATGAATTGATAACACGCTCTCTGAGCATTTTATTATTAAAATTAAATTAACAAAACATTCCGATTTAAAAAATTGGTATATTAAGATTTCCAAGCATTTTTATAGAAAATGCTATCTAAAAGTTCCCTTGAAAATTCTCACTTGACAAATATTGTTCACTATTATCAAAAAAGTCCTATAAGAATACTTGACTAATTTTTAGCGGAATTCTTATCGAAAAATTCTCCCCTAATAAATATCGCAAGTTTAATCGGAATTTTTTTCAAAACCAATTTTTTATTAAAAATACTTTCTTGATAAATAAATATTGTACTCTTTGAACACTTTTATCATAATGTTATCAACAAACTGTTATAAAACTACTCGTACTATGAGCAGTTTTATTTGAATGTTATTAAAAAAAAATTCCCATAAACACTCACTTGATAAACAACTGTCACACTGAACCGTTTTATCGGAATGTTGTCAAAAAATTCCCAAATAAATACTCAATTTATATATTAATATTGCGCTCACTGAGCGTTTATATTGGAATGTCATCAATTTGAAAAACTTGTTAAATGAACATTTCTCTCTAAGCAGTTGTCAGAATTGTTTTCTTATTACAGTATTAAGAATTTCATCTTAACCTTATCAACATTTCTTAAAAATGCACATTGGTGATCATAGCTTCAATTCGAAATATACTGAGAAGTGTTGCTAATATCTTTATGAAATAATTATAAATAGTTGTATTAAAAAGCTCTGAGCAGTTTTATCAGAACAGTGGGTACTTTTTTTCTCATCAGACTATGCAGGTGTATCTAATGTTGTGGTCAGTGAGTGTGACGATGAGTGTGTGTTATCAAGTGGAACATGCAAGTGATATTTTGTAATATACAAAACTACAATATTTATGATTAACTAATTTTCAATGTGGGGAAACATAAAACCTATGCGCCTTTTTAGCCTGACAAATACTGTGTGAAGGTGTGTCATCACTGCTTGTGTGTGTGTGTGTGTGTGTGTGTGTGTGTGTGAGAAGCCAAAGCCAACTAGTTTTCCGTAAAACTTGTTGCACAAGTATTTTTATTTATTACATTTTGTAAAATAAACGTTTTATTCATACATCTTGTTTGTTGTGTTCATTGTAGTGCTGTATGTGTTGTGTAATATTTGCAGATAGTGACCTGACAGGAAGGACAGGTTATATACACACACACACACACACACACACACAGAGACTAATATAGGATTATTAGCAAACAGCTAAAAATGAGAGCAGGGATGTCCACTGAGGGCTGCACACTGAAATATTAAAGGCCTACTGAAATGAGATTTTCTTATTTAAACGGGGATAGCAGGTCCATTCTATGTGTCATACTTGATCATTTCGCCATATATTGCCATATTTTTGCTGAAAAGATTTAGTAGAGAACATCCACGATAAAGTTCGCAACTGGAGAAAAGCCCTGCCTCTACTGGAAGTCGCAGACGATGACATCACATTACATTGTTTTTGATGGGAGCCTCCAACAAAAAGAGCTATTCGGACCGAGAAAATGACAATTTCCCCATTAATTTGAGCGAGGATGAAAGATTTGTGTTGATGATATTGATAGCGACGGACTAGAAAAAAAAAATTGCGATTACATTGAGATGGATTCAGATGTTTTTAGAGACATTTATTAGGATAATTCTGGGGAATCCCTTATCTTTCTATTGTGTTGCTAGTGTTTTAGTGAGTTTAACAGTACCTGATAGTCGGAAGTGTCTCAGGGAAGTCGACGGCAGCAGTATGGGAGGCACAAGCTGGTAAGAAGCGACTTTTTAACCACAATTTTCTCACCGAAACCTGCTGGTTGACATTCGGTCGGGATCCATGTTCGCTTGACCGCTCTGATCCATAGTAAAGTTTCACCTCTGGGAATTTTAAACAAGGAATCACCGTGTGTTTGTGTGGCTAAAGGCTAAAGCTTCCCAACTCCGTCTTTCTACTTTGACTTCTCCAATATTAATTGAACAAATTGCAAAAGATTCAGCAACACACATCTCAAAAATACTGTGTAATTATGCCGTTAAAGCAGACGACTTTTAGCTGTGTGTGTGTGCAACGCTCATATTCCTAACAGCCCGTGACGTCAAGCGTAAACGTCAACATTACGCGACGTTTTCAAGAAAAAACTCCCGGGTAAAATTGCAATTTAGTCAACTAAAAAGGCCGTATTGGCATGTGTTGCAATGTTAATATTTCATCATTGACATATAAACTATCAGATTGCGTGGTCGGTAGTAGTGGGTTTCAGTAGGCCTTTAACACCTGCGGCCATTGTTAATATTTTAATTTTCAAAACTAATATAATTTATAGATGTTTTTTTTAAACTTTAAGGTTACCATCAAGACCCAAAAGGGTCACAGTCATAACAATTTGAATGATAACGTGTGTGCGTGTTCGCGTGTGTAGATGTATGTATGTATATGAAATTTGTGTATATATAAATAATCCATATCTATCATAGCTCTATAGATAACTGTATATATATATATATATATATATATATATATATATATATATACATACACACACACACGTCTATATATACTTTATAATCCATATCTATCCATAGCTCTATAAATAACTATACATGTATATACACGCACACATATAAATATATAGTATATTCACATGAATATATCCATCTATTTTCTACTGCTCATTCCCTTTTGGGGTTGCGGGGGGCGCTGGCGCCTATCTCAGCTGCAGTCGGGTGGAAGGTGGTGTACACCCTGGACAAGTCGCCCCCTATTCGCAGGGCCAACACAGACAACATTCACACTCACATTCACACATTAGTGCCAAATTTTGGTGTTGCCAATCAACCTATCCCCAGCTGCATGTCTTTGGAGGTGGGAGGAAGCCGGAGTACCCGGAGGGAACCCATGCATTCACGGGGAGAACATTCAAACTCCACACAGAAAGATCCTGAGCCTGAGATTGAACCCAGGACTGCAGGACCTTCGTATTTTGAGGCAGACGAACTAACTCCTCTGCCACCATTAAGCCCCATGTATGTATGTATACATACATATATGTATATTTGTAGGTGTGGGGAAAAATCACAAGACTACTTCATCTCTACAGAACTGTTTCATGAGGGGTTCCCTCAATCATCAGGAGATTTTAATGGAAGCATTCACATACAATGGTTTATATAGGGCACAGAGTGGGTGGGTACAGGCAGGCGTAGGGGCGTGGTGATTGGCTCATGTGTTACCTATGAGGTGTTTACGTCTGTGGAGGCATGTTGAAATGATTTCACTGCGCTGGTTGAGGGATGACAGGTCTGGATGATATATAATAAACAGTTTTTCTTTTAAGCATAGGTTGCATCTTTTATTACCACTGTTGTAAGGTGTGCTGGATGCAAGAATTTGCCATGTTATTGAATATTCAACATTATTGTCTTTGAGGTTCCAAATGTGCTTGCTGAGTTCTGTAAAATTCCGCAAAGTCTGGTTTCTAAAGGAGGCCGTGTGATTATTCCATCTGGTTTTAAACGCTCCTTCGGTTAATCCTACGTATATATATTTATATATGTGTATATATATATATATATATATATATATATGTGTATATATATATATTTTATATGTATATATATATATATGTATGTGTATATATATATCACTTCTCTGTGCTTTTAAAAATGCTTAAAATCCCTCTTTTAAAAAAACAAAAAACATTTTTTTAGATATATGCGTGCTAGTCGCCTTCCGCCCGAATGCAGCTGAGATACGCTTCAGCGCCCCCTGCGACCAAAAAAGCGACAAGCGGTAGAAAATGGATGGATGGATAGTCCTAGCTATCAGGCGGTTCTCGTTTTAATTTTTTCTTAATATTTATTATACTTGTTGGGGGCCGCTCTTTGTGGTTCTAGTGTTGTTGTTGTTTTTAAACACTTAGATGTTGTTTGTTCAATGTAAAGCTCTATTACGAATAACATCTATCATTATTATTATTTGGGGCCTTGAATTGGTCAATAATTTTTATTATTTGGGGCCTTGAATTGGTCAATAATTTTGGACATTATTGATTTTGATTTATTAAAATTTTTAGGCAATGACAGCGTTAAAGAAAAAAAAACACCTTGCATAGCAGTTTAATAAAATTCCCATTCGATAAAGACATATCCAGAGAAAGCTAAGATCATTTTAGTATTTATTTGAGGTGTCTAGTAAAATTAGTTTACAAAAAAAGAAAGGTTTACGCTGCTACAGAAAGAAAGAAGTAGAGGAAGAAAAAGAGAGAACGGACAAATAAGTCTTCAAGATGTTTATATCTGCTTTGGGAAATGTAAGAAGAAGGGGGCGAGGTTGCGGAGAACTGTTCTATCTTGGGAGTGGGAGGAAGATGAGCCAAACACTTTGTCATTGTAATATGGGCAAAACTAGGAATGTTTGCATGAAACATTTGCCAGGCAGTCACCATCACAAAATAAACCCATTTGTAAAGTTACCGTTGACTAAAAGACAAATACAATATAAATTAAAGCTGCAAGCAGCGTTGGTCGGGTCCGCTTTGGCTGTTGCCCCCGCCACTGAAGCCTTGGTCTAAGTTAGACCTACATAGAGGTTTTTGTTTCATGTCTCTACGACATTCCTAACAGCAGTTACAAGCAGTTTTGTCTGTGTTTTTTCTTAGGGGGCGCTAGAGCGCAATTTTGATATTTGGGGTTTGGTTTTTCATTAGATGGCAATTTTTGCCAGTCCTGATGTGTGTGTAAAATTTGGTGAGTTTTGAAGCATGTTGAGGGTGTGAAATTACAGCTCGGCTTTTCTGGATGTTGTTGATAAATGGCTTTTGCTTTGCATAGTAGAGTGTTAACTTGCACTTTGAAGCATTTTAAGGGGGTCAAATTACAGCTCAAAGAGGCAAAAACGGCATTTTTTAGGAAACTGCGCAGGGGTTATTTGAAGGCGCGTAAAATCAGAACCGGAGCAGTAGTCTAAGTGAAACCTACATAGAGGTTTTTGTTTCAGGTCTCTCCAACATTCCTAGTTACAAGCAGTTTTGTCTGTTTTCTTCCTAGGAGCAGTTTTTTCAGTTTTATTCAAAAATTGCGCTAGAGCGCATTTTTGAGTTTTGGGGTTTTGCTTTTTCATTAGATCGCAATTTTTGCCAGTCCTGATGTGTGTGCCAAGTTTGCTGAGTTTTGAAGCATTTTAATGGGGTCAAATTACAGCTCAAAAAGGCAAAAAAAGCATTTTTTGCGAAAATTTTGCTTTGAATAGGTTCTTGCAAAATTTCTGTAGATTTTTGCCCCTGAAGGTAAAATTATGAAATCTAGGTCTAAGTCAGCCCTACATAGAGGTTTTTGTTTCATGTCTCTACGACATTGCTGACGGAAGTTACAAGCAGTCTGTTTTTCGTTTCTTCCAAAGGGGGCGCTAGCGCGCAATTTTGATTTTTGGGGTTTGGTTGGGAAGGTTTGCCATACCGACGTTTGTGTCAAATTTGGTGAGTTTTGAAGCATGTAAGGGGGTCATATTAGGGTGCGGAATAATAATAATAAAGAATCATAATAATAATAATAATAAAACCTTACAGTTTCAATAGGGTCCTCTGGCGGACCCTAATTATTAATCTCCCAACAATTGCAACATTGTCCTATTCAAAGACAAGGTTGGGGTTTGGAGTCATCTCCAGTGGGCTCCTAGAATCCACCAAGGCCATAAAAGTGTCTTGTCTTTGACAAAACCCTGGCACTAGGCAAATATTAAGCTAAAATTGTGGTTTAGAGAAAATAGTACAAAAAAAATTATTTTGCCATTACACATATCACCTCTTTAACTACACTGTTTTATGTTTTTTTTTTTGTTTTTTTTGGTACTTTTAGAACGTAATAAGCTGTGTGCCACTTTGGACATCCCTGAACTAGAGTAAGCATGTTATTGTGACGGTGATGATCTCTAATGATTGCAGTCATAACCATCACGTAAACAAACAATATTATTCCATATAATTGCCATAATCTAATTGTGACAATTATGTAATGCAGCCTCAGGTTTTCTTTCTGTTGGTGCCTAATTTCCGTGCATGAATTTAATTTGGGGAGCCTTATTCGGTCTGAGATATGTCACCAAAGTTGAATTTACATGTAAAAAATATATATAACTAAAATGTTTGTTTTTTGGTAACCTACCAATCAATGCACTTCCTGCTTTGTGGCAATATAATTTTTTTTTTTAAATAATTCCACTATATAGAATAATGTCAAAAAATATTTATGTAATCTTATAAATAACTATTGGAAAAAATAAATGTAATACTTTTTTTTTAAAGCTGTTTGTTTTATTTATAAATGGTAAAAAAAATAATCCTAAAAATAGATGCTACTGTACTTTTTCATGTTTGAGTCTACTTTGTTTTTGTTCCTTATTAAATGAATAGTAGTGATATTTGTGTCTCATATAATCATGGTTTTATTTTTACAATTTTTATTTTAATGCTGTGACTTCTGTAAAAGTCCTATTTTTTTGTTTTTTTTTTGTTTTACATCGTTTTTAAATCTGGCTAATATGACTTTGATTTTGTAGCACTACGTTTTTTTTTTTAAATCAAAAGTATTGTGACGGTTAGCTAGCATCGTGGTTCTCTCGAGGATGCAGTCGGATTGGGACACAGCGTGAAGGTAGGAAATGATTTATTTACACAAACAAAAAAGATTAAGAACAGAAATTCTTGCACAAGGCACTAAAGACAAAACGAACAGAACTAGCATGGGAGCTAGAAGAACTAAAAGTGCTAGCATGTGAGCTAGGGAACAAATAAAAAAAGCATAGCACGGAAGTTAGCAAGTACAAGAAATAGTTTTTTACCACAATTGGGAAACAGCGCCGTCACCTGTTGCACGGAACAGAAACTACTAGGATGCGAGAGCGAATGAACAGAAAGGGCAGGCTTAAATAAGGTGATAATCACGAGGCAGGTGCGCGTAAAAAACAAGAGACAGGGGACACTACTGCGTGACTATGGCAACGGAAACAAACAGGAAGTGCCACCAGGAACTAAGGAAGACAAATACCAAACAGGATGTGATACAAAAACAGCACAAAACCAGAATATGACATGATCCGAGCAGCGGATCGTGACTAGTATATTATTTATATTGCATTTTTATTCGTAGAAAATGTTGACTAAATTGTCCCAAAAATTTAATATTCATAACGTGCCAATTTTTCATTTAATATGACAAAACGATTTTTGCATTTTATTTTTATGTTTATTTTTGCATTATTTTAGATTTTTTTCCCCTGCAAATCTAACGTAGATTTTTTTACAGTTTGAAATGCATTTTAACTTGTTTTTTGTAACCCAATTCTCAATATTCCTTTATTATTATTTCAGGTAAGACTACGTAGACATTGACTAGTAGTAGTACTTCTTTTTATTGATAACCAACAAATAATAAATCAGAAACCAGAAATGACAGAAGGGTTCACACATGCAGATTTAAAACAATAATTTCTCTTTCAGGTGCAGTAGAACAAAGTGTCATATAATTGGATTTTTTTTTTTTTTTCATGCAGAAAACAAAGTTTTGGAATGTTAGGTTGCAGTGTGATGGGATGGTGAATAGTTCGAAAGAATCAATCCAACATAAGAAAGCAGTTCTTTTGAAGGAAAATAAAACTTTACTTCCATGTTGTTCCCTATCCTACCAGCAGGAGGCAGTGATGCTCCAGGTCCAGCTACCCCAAAAGCAAAATAAGCTTCACTGCAGGCAACCGGACGTGACGTCACTAATTTATTTTTCAGTGTGATATAGCTACTGTAAATGTTGCTCTTTACAATAGAACAATTACAAATATGGAACTAATATTTTGCATAATTTTGTAATATTACAAGAATCAAGCGGTAATATTGCAATAAATGGTTGTAATTTTAACAAAGATAAAGTTATGAGTGCACAAATAAGATGGTAATTTAAGTATTGGGACACAGCTACTCGAATGAAGCCAAAAAGTTTGAAATAAAAAGTTGTTTGTAATTTATCATTTTACATTAAAATTTGTGTTAATTTTAGATCATTTTTAAAAGTTTACCCTTTTATTTATTGTAAAATCAAAATTAATTTTTTGTGATGTTTTGTCTCTTTTTGGAAAAAAAAAAAGCAACTTAATTCTAATAAATGTTTTCGTCATGTAACATCTCGGGAAATTGTTTTTTTGTGATCATTTTTAAAAAATCTCTCTATTCTCAAAAAATGTCCCCTTTTTCTGTCTTGTAAGATTACAACTGATTTTTTTGTAACAATTTGCCTCTTTTACTAAAAAAAGAAAATCAACTTTATTCTAATAAAACGTATGCGGTTACATTTTTGGTAATGCTAATATTTCATTATGTAAATGCTACATCATATTTTTTTTAAATTTACTCCTTATACTGAAAAATGTTCCCCCCTTTCTTCCTTTAAATACTACAACTTAATTTTTGTAATATGTGTCCAAATGTATTCAAATAAAACGCTCGTATTTTATTTTTTTTATCATTTTATGTCAGGATTTATGTTAGTGATTAAAAAAAAAAATATATATATATATATTCTCTCTTTATTCTCAAAAAAGTCTCCTTTTTTCTTTTTTGAAATATTACAACTTAATTTTTGTGATATTATGGCTCTTTCCCCCCCCCTTTGATAATATTACTCCACTGACATAAATGCCACATCTTATATATATACATATATATATATATATATATATATATATATATATATACATATATATATTAAATTTAGTCTTTATTGTCAAAAATGTCTCCTTAAGCTTTCTTTTAATAATACAACTTAATTTTTGTAATATTTTGACAATTTTTGTAAAATAAAAAATGCATCTTTAGTCCAATAAAACGTATGCAATTTATGTTTTCCTAATGTAACATCTCGGGAAATATATATACATATATATGTATATATATATATATATATATATAAATATAAATAAATAAGCGGTAGAAAATGGATGGATGGATATATATATATATATATATATATATATATATATATATATATATATATATATATATATATATATATATATACATAATCTTTATTCTCAAAAATATCTCCTTAAACTTTCTTTCAATATTACAACTTAATTTTCGTAATATTTTAACCATTTTTGTAAAATAAAAACTGCATCTTTCTTCCGATGCAATTTATTTTTTTCATCATGAAACATCTCAAGAAATTATTATTTTTTTTTTTCCCTGTTAACATAAATGCCACATTTTTTTTTGAAATATGTTCTTTTTCCTCAAAAATTTCCTTTTTCTCATTCTGTCAGTATTACAACTTATTTTTTGGTAGTATTTTGCCTCTTTTCATTTAGAAAAAAAAACAAGCACATTTTTACACATTCATTATTCCCGTTTAAAGTCCTTACATGTACATTTTTTTACCTTTCAATATCACTATGTTTTCTCATAAGAATATGCTTTGTTTCGTATATTATTGGACTGTTTTGATAAAATGCATTTAATGATCTTAACAAAGACATTGTAAATGTTTTTTTTTCTGCTGATACTGCGACTTAATTTTTGTAACATTACTTCATGTGTGGCCTTCATTGTAACATTTTCTCGATTTTGCCAAAAGGGACAAGCGGTCGGAAATGGATGCTCCACAGTAGTTATTCCACACTGAATTGGCAGAAGCCATTACTACACAACAAACTGCCTTATTACCTTAAAAAAAACAACAACAAAAAAACAGGACCGTAATTATCATGTGAAACAAGTCCCTTCATTACCCTGCCCTGGTAAGCAGTTCATCCAGGAGGTGATTAAAGCGTTCCCAGTGATGAGCGAGCCCTTAGTGAGTGACCAAGACGAATCATTGAAGCTGCAAAATAAGACCACCGTGCATTACTTTTTGTTTTCGTCGGTTTCATGCACTGCGGACGGGTAACAGCTAAAACCTGCGTACTGAACGTGATCATCAATATAATAATAATACTGTTCCAATCGACCTCGAGCATTCCACACGTCGACATGCACGTGGCGTCACAAATAAAGTGCGCTACTGATGCTTTTATATCAAACGCGTGACATTTAACGTTACATTGTGTCTCCCTCCGTCGCTGTAAACTAAGTTGAAACGCACTGAAGCGTGACATTAATGCGGAAAACGTACAAAATAAAGCATGAAAAAAAAATGTTGTAAAAATGGAAAACCAACGGAGTAAATATCACTTCTACGAACATAATAATCACAATAATAAGTAACTATTATAATCCAAATACAAACCCCGTTTCCATATGATTTAGTAAATTGTGTTATATGTACATAAAAACGGAATACAATGATTTGCAAATCCTTTTCAACCCATATTCAATTGAATGCACTAGATATTTGATGTTCAAACTCATAAACCTTTGCAAATAATAATTAACTTAGAATTTCATGGCTGCAACACGTGCCAAAGAAGTTGGGAAAGGGCATGTTCACCACTGTGTTACATCACCTTTTCTTTAAACAACACTCAATAAACGTTTGGGAACTGAGGAAACTAATTGTTGAAGCTTTGAAAGTGGAATTCTTTCCCATTCTTGTTTTATGTAGAGCTTCAGTCGTTCAACAGTCTGCTGTCGTATTTTACGCTTCATAATGCGCCACACATTTTCGATGGGAGACAGGTCTGGACTGCAGGCGGGCCAGAAAAGTACCCGCACTCCTTTTTTACGAAGCCACGCTGTTGTAACTCGTGCTGAATGTGGCTTGGGATTGTTTTGCTGAAATAAGCAGGGGTGTCCATGAAAAAGATGGCGCTTAGATGGCAGCATATGTTGTTCCAAAACCTGTATGTACCTTTCAACATAAATGGTGCCTTCACAGATGCGTAAGCTACCCATGCCTTGGGCACTAATGCACCCCCATACCATCACAGATCCGGGCTTTTGAACTTTGCGTCGATAACAATCTGGATTGTTCGCTTCCTCTTTGGTCCGGATGACACGATGTCAAGGATTTCCAAAAACTATTTGAAATGTGGACTCGTCAGACCACAGAATACTTTTCCACTTTGCATCAGCCCATCTTAGATGATCTCGGGCCCAGAGAAGCCGGCGGCGTTTCTGGATGTTGTTGATAAATCGCATAGTAGAGCTTTAACTTGCACTTACAGATGTAGCGACAAACTGTATTTAGTGACAGTGGTTTTCGGAAGTGTTCCTGAGCTCATGTGGTAATATCCTTTAGAGATTGATGTCTTTTTTTGATACAGTGCCGTCTGAGGGATAGAAGGCCACGGTCATTCAATGTTGGTTTCCGGCCATGCCGCTTACGTGGAGTGATTTCTCCAGATTTTCTGAACCTTTTGATGATATTATGGACCGTAGGTGTTGAAATCCATAAATTCCTTGCAATTGCTCTTTGAGAAACGTTGTTCTTAAACTGTTTGACTATTTGCTCACGCAGTTGTGGACAAAGGGGTGTACTTCGCCCCATCCTTTCTTGTGAAAGACTGAGCATTTTTTGGGAAACTCTTTATATACCCAATCATGGCACCTACCTGTTCCCAATTAGCCTGCACACCTGTGGGATGTTCGTAATAAGTGTTTGATGAGCATTCCTCAACTTTATCAGTATTTTTTGCCACCTTTCCCAACTTCTTTGTCACGTGTTGCTAGCATCAAATTCTAAAGTTAATGATTATTTGCAAAAATATCAGTATGAACATCAAATATGTTGTCTTTGTAGCATATTCAACTGGATATGGGTTGAAAATGATTTGCAAATCATTGTATTCCGTTTATATTTACATCTAAAACAATTTCCCAACTCATATGGAAATGGGGTTTGTAAATTTAATAAAAAAATGTATAAGCATTAATTGAAATCAAAGTGGCCCACTGCAACCCTGCAGGGTTACGCTACATAATACTGCCTTGGAAATACCAGAGTGTGTACACAAGTATGATACACACATATATTGTCATATATATATATATATACATACATGATATACACAAATGTGTGTGTGCTGGATGAGACGCCTCTCATGTTCCAGAGAGAGGCAGAACTCATCAATACGCGTGTCCTTCTGAAATGTCGAAAATATAGAAAAATCAATAACACGGAACTTAAATCCTTCCACCCTTTGCCGACGTTAGAGTATGAATCAAAACCAGCAATATGAGAAAAACAAACAAACAAAACAGAAAAAAAAATCATGCATTTCAGCGGCGGCCGCAGTAGCAACACGGAGGCTCCTGCTCAGAACTGGGAGGCCGAACTGGGGTCGCACTGGAGTAGCCGAACGATGGAAGGGTCGCTTTTGGCACCTTTGATGAACTCCTCCAGGGACAACTTCCCTGTGGAGAGAGGGATGGGATTCAGTCTATTTTTATATTGCATACAGAGAAGAGATACAGCAGGATGTGTGCGAAATTCAAACATTCAAACAATAGCCATTCAAACAAAATAGTGGGTGTGGCCTTTTTTGGGTGGGGGGAGGGGGAACTCTGCCTAGCAACAAGCACCTCAAAATAACAACGTAGGAATTCAGTATCAAGGTATATAAACGTGAGACAAGGCAAAGGCATGGACGGGATGCTAGAGGGGCGTGAATACTCGAGAAAATCTGGCACAGAACACAGGGAGGCGTGGGCTTATAAGACACATGAGGGTAATGGTAAACAGGTTTGAGTTTGAGTTTATTTTGTACATGCAAAGAGAAAATGTCGTAAAGTCACAAGAATACACCTGTGATGTGATGAGAATAAGACTGTAGTGTTATAAGAAAAATGTCGCAAAGTTTACAAGAATAAAGCTGTGATGTGACGAGAATAAGGCTGTAGTGTTACAAAAGAAAATGGCCGAAAGTTTACAGCAATAAAGCTGTGATGTTACAAGAAAAAAATAGTGTAAGGTTACCAGAATAAAGCTGTGATGTGATGAGAATAAGTCTGTAGTGTTACAAGAGAAAATGTCGGAAAGTTACAAGAATACATCTGTGATGTGACGAGAATAAGGCCGTAGTGTTACAAAAAAAATGTCCGAAATTTACAAGAATGAAACTGTGATGTGATGAGAATAAGACTGTAGTGTTACAAAAGAAAATGTCGGAAAGTTACGACAATAAAGCTGTGATGTTAGAAGAGAAAATGTTGGAAAGTTACAACAATAAAACTATGATGTTACAAGAAAACATATTGGAATGTCACCAGAATAAAGCTGTAATGTGATGAGAATAAGTACGTAATGTTACAAGAGAAAATGTCAGAAAGTTACAAGACTAAATGTGTGATGTGACGAGAATAAGACTGTAGTGTTACAAGAAAACATGTCAGGAAAGTTATAAGAAAAAATCTGTGATGTGACAAGAATAAGACTAGTGTTACGAAAGAAAATGTCGGAAAGTTACAAGAACACATCTGGGATGTGATGAGAATAAGGCCGTAGTGTTAGAAGAAAAAATGTCAGAAATGTACAAGAATGAAGCTGTGATGTGATGAGAATAAGACTGTAGTGTTACAAAAGAAAATGTCGGAAAGTTACAACAATAAAGCTGTGATGTTAGAAGAGAAAATGTTCGAAAGTTACAACAATAAAACTGTGATGTCACAAGAAAAAATATTGGAAGGTTACCAGAATAAAGCTGTGATGTGATGAGAATAAGGCTGTAGTGTAACAAGAGAAAATGTCGGAAAGTTACAAGAATAAATGTGTGATGTGACGAGAATAAGGCTGTTGTGTTACCAGAAAAAATGTCAGGAAAGTTATAAGAATAAATCTGTGATGTGACAAGAATAAGACTGTAGTGTTACAAGAGAAAATGTCAGAAAGTTACAAGAATAAAGTTGGGATGTGATGAGAATATGGCCGTAGTGTTACAAGAAAAAATGTTGGAAAGTTACAAGAATAAAGCGGTGATGTTACGAGAATAAAACTGTAGTGTTACAAAAGAAAATTTCGAAAAGTTTACAACGATTAAGCTGTGATGTTACAAGAAAACATGTCGGAAAGTTATAAGAATACATCTGTGATGTGACGAGAATAGGACTGTAGTGTTACAAGAGAAAATGTCGGAAAGTTACAAGAATAAAATTGGGATGTCAAAAAAAAAGAAAAGAAAAAAGGCTGTAGCGTTTCAATAAAAAATGTTGGCGAGTTACAATAATAAAGCTGTGATGTGACAAGAGTAGGACTGTATTAAGTATTAAGCCTCAATGTTACGAGAATAAAGTCGTAATACAAGTAAATGTAAAAGCTTTGTTTTTCAACATGGCGACCATAACATCACTAATCCCCATTTTCCCCCCGGACTACTACAAGCACATTCTCCTAGAGGTCGTGTTTTCTTTTTATCCTTTCATGTTATTCCGGTAAAAACGTTGCCTTTTCCTCGTAGTCTTCAGAATGAATTTTGCAGCGAGTATATTTACCGCCGCCTTCGCGTGTTCCTCACCGTCATTATTGAGGTCCATTTGTCTGAAGATCTTATCCGTCCTCTTCTCGGGCGTGGACTCGTCCTCTGGCATCTTCATGACAGAAGACACCATCTTGTAGATTGCCTGGGGGGGCGAGAAATAGAGACAGAGAGAGAAGTTAGAACAGACCTGGGCAAATTAAGGCCCGGGGGCCACATGCGGCCCGTTGAGCTTTTCAATCTGGCCCGCCGGAACTTTGTCACCATGACTACCAATTAGTTTTCACCTGTCATGTCACGCACCTGGTGCATTTGGTCTCATGCACCTGTTAATCACCACGGCATTATTAAAGCCTGTAGTTGCCAGGCAGTCAGCCTGGCGACATCACCTTCTGCTCACCCCCGACACACACTTGTTATCCATGTTGATGATCCATGTTCCTTGCTCGTTCCAAGTAATTTTTTCGTTATCCATGCCATAGTGTAAGTTTTGTTTTATGTCCATAATTTTGGGTGGGGAGCGTTTCCACCGACGTGGAAGGAGATTTTCACAACAAAGTTCTAAAGCTTCCTGATTATAGAATAGATTTAAGCTGCAAGCAGCGATGGACGGTACTAATTGGGCTGCTGCCCCCGCGACCCAAGCCCGGATAAGTGGTAGAAGATGGATGGATGAATTATTACACAGAGAAAAAGTTGTATACACATGTGTTATAAATCAGTCTCATGGTAATAACAGTTGTAAAGTTGCTTGGGCATTTTATAAGGACGACTTGGTGCCGGCATTTTGAGACTCCAATGCATTGTGAACGGAGTGGAGCTTTTGTATTGAAGGGGGAACAGCAAACTTCCTGTTGATTTTAACTGGAGGTTGTCACTCTATGAAATATAGGTCTCAGTGAGACCTACATTGAGGTTTTTGTTTCATGTGAGTATGACATTTCTACAGTGAGTTAGAGGCAGTTTTGTTTGAGCAGGAAGCCGCCAACTTGTGAAAACATTAGCGCAACTGCAACAGCGCACCAGTAATTTGCGGGCTCATAAAATCCAAACCGGGGTAGTAATTAAAACTCTTTCATCAACTTTTAATCAGAAGGGTTCAATCCCTCTTCTGTGTTTATTAGAAGCGGAAACGACAAACGGCCTCAGAGGAGATAATGTTTGAAAAAAAGTGAATTTCTTTTAGCCACATTTTGTATTGAAGGGGGAATTGCAATCTTCCCGTTGATTTTAGCTGGGAGGTATGAGTGTATGAAATATTGGTCTAACTGAGACCTACATAGAGATTTTTTTGTTCATGTTTCTATGACATTGCTACTGGGAGTTACAGACACTTTTGTCTGTGTTTTCTTCCTAGGGAGCGCTAGAGCGCAATTTTGAGTTTTGGGGTTTGATTTTTTGATTAGATTGCAATTTTCTCCAGTCCTGATGTGTGTGTCAAATTTGGTCAGTTTTGAAGCATGTAAATCTTCCTGTTGATTTTAGCTGGGAGGTATGAGTGTATGAAATATTGGTCTAACTGAGACCTACATAGAGATTTTTGTTTCATGTTTCTATGACATTGGTACTGGGAGTTACAGACACTTTTGTCTGTGTTTTCTTCCTAGGGGGCGCTAGAGCGCAATTTTGAGTTTTGAAGCATGTTAAGGGGGTCAAATTACAGCTTAAAGAGGCGGTGGAATAATAATAAAGAATAATAATAATAATAATAATAAATAGGGTCCTCTGTCCCAAAGGGACACCGGTCCCTAAATATAATAGAATACAAAGTACTTCATTGATCCCTGGGGGAAATTCAGCAAATATCAGATGTATCAGATTTTAGGTGGGTTTATTTTGTACCCTTCGTGTTTATATTTTACTGTTTGTTGCATTTTTGTTGCGTTTCACCTGATTGTAAAATATGTCAATCGAAAGGGGGCGTGACGTTCATTAGTTGTCAATATTCAGTGTTTTATCGTTCGTAGAAAAATGTAAAATTCCATTACATTTTTTTAGGGTGGTCAGTAATAAAATTTTTAGCATTCAATCAGACATCATTGTGAGGTTTTGTATTAGTCTTCCTAAAAATCCGACACATTTTTTTTCTCTAAATTTGGCCCTCGAGTCAAAATGATTGCCCAGGCCCGGGTTAGAGTATGGCTGACGGTGATGAAGGTGCGGCCATGAGCCGGTGACATTTGTTTCTGCAGGATCTTCTCCTCCCCCCGGCGTCCCTTCCACCAACGTGACAAAGATGGAGGTGTGTGTTTATACGCTATCGATCCGCCGGACCGATACGAGCACTGGCATCAAATGAACCTCTGCCAGTGAGTCGGCAGCACAAATCCACAATTAGCCTGCACAGCCATTAAGGCGCCTCCTTTGGGAGCGGGGAGTGTAAAACAGACCCTAGATCAGTGCCACACCTCGAATTAGACCCTCGGCCATTCATTTAGCACACAGCAGCATTGAGCAGCTCCAATTTGTCGTTGGAAGTGTGCAAGGAACTGCCGGATAATCCCACTATTGTGCACACTCGGGGATAAAGTCAGGGTAAATTTAACTTTCTAATCCATGCACGCGCTCATAAATGGCAGTACTTTTCATATTTAGGAGTCATACATCACTCCTGGCAGGAATATACTGTAAGTCTACTCATTTCTTTCAAAAAAGGTAGATGTTTACATGAACTCATGGTCATTATTTTCTATACTTGGTGTAAAATAACTCCAGTTTAATTAGGGGCCGATTTCCCTTTGGGATGGTAAATTATTACCCCCAAATTTAACTGAATTCAAGATGACTTTTGTTTGAATGATAGCAAATTAATTGCACTGTCTTATAGGAAACAAAATGAATAACATGACAAAAACAAAAATAAGTCCCCCATGTTCTTATAAAAAGGTATGAGGAACTAAAACTAAAATAATCCCAAAAATATATTTAAAAAAACATTAAGACTGGTTATTCAAATACCAATTAAAATTTGGGAAAATGTTGCAAATAATATTTAAAGGCCTACTGAAATGACATTTTCTTATTTAAACGGGGATAGCAGGTCCATTCTATGTGTCATACTTGATCATTTCGCGATATTGCCATATTTTTGCTGAAAGGATTAAGTAGAGAACATCGACGATAAAGTTCGCAACTTTTGGTCGCTAATAAAAAAGCCTTGCCTGTACCGGAAGTAGCAGACGTGGAGCTCCTCACATCCTCACATCGTTTACAATCATGGCCACCAGCAGCGAGAGCGATTCGGACCGAGAAAGCGACGATTTCCCCATTAATTTGAGCGAGGATGAAAGATTCGTGGATGAGGAAAGTTAGAGTGAAGGACTAGAAAGGAAAAAAAAAAGACGAGGGCAGTGGGAGCGATTCAGATGTTATTAGACACATTTACTAGGATAATTCTGGAAAATCCCTTATCTGCTTATTGTCCTACTAGTGTTTTAGTGAGATTATATAGTCGTACCTGAAAGTCGGAGAGGTGTGGCCACGGGAGTGGTGACCGCCAGTGTCTCCGAGGGAAGCCACGTTTCTCGACGAGGCTGAGATTTTTATATTTTCCTCCTACAGCTTGTGACGGTCGGGAGCGGCCGGTGGGAGGAGACAAGAGAGTCCGCAGCTGCAGAAGGAACGACGCAGGCTCTACGCTCATGTCTACGGTAAGAGCCGACTTAATACCACCAGAACAGGTGGGTTGCCCACATATGTGGTCCTTTCCAAGGTTCTCATAGTCATCATTGTCACCGACGTCCCACTGGGTGTCAGTTTTCCTTGCCCTTATGTGGGTCTACCAAGGATGTCGTAGTGGTTTGTGTTGTGGTTTGTGCAGCCCTTTGAGACACTATTGATTTATGGCTATATAAATGAACATTGATTGATTGATTGATTGATTTTCTGACCGAAACCTGCCGGTTGACATGTGGCAGAGAACCATGTTCGCTTGACCGCTCTGTTCCATAGTAAAGCTTCACCGTCATCTTTCAGGGAATGTAAACAAGGAAACATTGGCTGTGTTTGTGTTGCTAAAGGCAGCCGCAATACACCGCTTCCCACCTACAGCTTTCTTCTTTGACGTCTCCATTATTAATTGAACAAATTGCAAAAGATTCAGCAACACAGAATTCCAGAATACTGTGAAATTATGCGATTAAAGCAGACGACTTATGGCTCGGATCGGTGCTGGATCAAAATGTCCGTGACGTCACGCGCACAAGGCATTATACGCGTCATCATACCACGACGTTTTCAGCAGCATAATTCGCACGAAATTTAGAATCGCAATTTAGTCTACTAAAAAGGCCGTATTGGCATGTGTTGCAATGTTAATATTTCATCATTTATATATAAACTATCAGACTGCGTGGTCTGTAGCAGTGGGTTTCAGTAGGCCTTTAATTATAAATATACTTATGCTACTAAATTAAATATTTAATAAAATAAAACAAACACTTTAAAATCCTCAATTTAAAGAGGAACATTATCACAATTTCAAAAGGGTTAAAAACAATAAAAATCAGTTCCCAGTGGCTTGTTGTATTTTTTGAAGTTTTTTTCAAAATTTTACCGGTCCTGGAATATCCATAAAAAAAGCTTTAAAGTTCCTTTTTTTCGCTCTATGCGAAGACACTGGCCATTTCCCTGTGACGTCACACAGTGCTGCCAATACAAACAAACAATGGCGAATACCACAGCAAGATATAGCGACAATATCTCAGATTCAGACTCGGATTTCAGCGGTTTAAGCGATTCAACAGATTACGCATGTATTGAAACAGATGGTCGGAGTATGAAAGTATTGAAGAAGAAACTGAAGCTATTGAGCAAACAGCTATTGACGCTATTCATAGCCATAGCATGGCTGAATAGCTGCGTTAGCATCGCCAGCAAAATGTGCGGACCAAACGATCAGGACTTTCGCATCTTGTGACTCTGGAGCAACTTAAATCCTTCGATTGGTAAGTGTTTGTTTTGCATTAAATGTGGGTGGAAGGAAACGTAATATAGTTGCAAATGCATCTGCAGGTTATCCATACATCTCTGTGCCATGTCTGCTTTAGCACCGCCGGTAAATAGCATGTTAGCATCGATTAATGTAGCATGTTAGCATCGATTAGCTGGCAGTCAACATCAACAAAACTCACCTTTGTGTTTTCGTTGACTTTATCGTTGCAAATGCATCTGCAGGTTATCCATACATCTCTGTGCCATGTCTGCTTTAGCACCGCCGGCAAATAGCATGTTAGCATCGATTAATGTAGCATGTTAGCATCGATTAGCTGGCAGTCAACATCAACAAAACTCACCTTTGTGTTTTCGTTGACTTTATCGTTGCAAATGCATCTGCAGGTTATCCATACATCTCTGTGCCATGTCTGCTTTAGCACCGCCGGCAAATAGCATGTTAGCATCAATTAGCGTAGCATGTTAGCATCGATTAGCTGGCAGTCACGCCGCAACCAAATATGTCTGATTAGCACATAAGTCAACATCAACAAAACTCACCTCTGTGATTTCGTTGACTTTATTGTTGCAAATGCATCTGCAGGTTATCCATACATCTCTGTGCCATGTCTGCCTTAGCATCGCCGGTAAAATGTGGAGACACTCTGGTACATTCAACGGGGGTCTGGTGGCATACACTTTCGCATCTTCGGGCCGGTGGTGCAACTTGAATCCCTCCCTGTTAGTGTTGTTACACCCTCCGACAACACACCGACGAGGCACGATGTCTCCAAAGTTAAAAAAAATAGTCGAAAAAACGGGAAATAACAGAACTGAGACCCGGTGTTTGCAATGTGTTGAAAATGAAAATGGCGGCTGTATTACCTCGGTGACGTCACGTCCTGGCGTCATCGCCACAGAGCGATAAACAGAAAGGCGTTTATTCGCCCAAATTCACCCATTTAGAGTTCGGAAATCGGTTAAAAAAATATATGGTCTTTTTTCTGCAACATCAAGGTATGTATTGATGCTTACATAGGTCTGGTGATAATGTTCCCCTTTAAATTTCTGACTATTTTGCAAATAATAATTAAATATTGATAAAAATAATCCTAAAAATACAAAAAAAACTGACATTAACTACTAAACGTTGCAAATAGAGCTGAATGTTGCGTGCTCACCTGTACAATCTCCAGCATCTCGTCACGGCTGATGTAGCCGTTGCCGTCCAGGTCGTACATGCTGAACGCCCATTTCAGCTTCTGCTCCAACTTGCCCCTCGACGTCACGCTCAGGGCGATGATGAACTCCCGGAAATCTATTGTGCCGTCGCCGTTGGTGTCGAACGTTCGGAAGACGTGCTCGGCGAACTTGGACGCGTCGCCGTAGGGGAAGAAGTTGGCGTAGATCTTCTTGAACTCCTCCACGTTCAACGTCCCGCTTGGACAGTCCTTTAAGAAACCCTTAGGGGGCGAGAAAAAAAATAGTTTATGCAATAGGAATAATTTCTATCAGGCTTTATTTAAGCATTAAGAGGTCTGTAATGACAAAAAATTGCAGCGTCTCAAAAAATGCGGTAAAAAAAAAATGCTTTAAAAAGTCATTTTTTTCCTTTAAGTGTAAATATGTAGCTCAACTATTTTAAAAGGAAAACAAACCCTACAACAATTTCCAAAAAATCAATTTTAAGGAAAATTTAGTCATTAATGATATTAGCAGCAACCTTGACTTTCATGCATTTTTATTTTCAACAGGTTTTAAACAAAACTGCTCAAAAAAAAAATGCTTTTAATATTTGAGTACTTATTTTTTAAAATCATAATACGACGTGGTATACCTGTGTTATACATCAAATATAAATTAATGTTTTGGATGTTTTAACTCTCCAAATGTCATTATATTTATTAGAGGGTAAAATATCAGCAAACAGTGAGAATTTTTTCTGAAAAATTTTATAAACATAAACAAAAAGGACTGCGTCAAAACGTGAATTTTAAGGGTTTTTAATGGCTTTTTTTTTTTAACTTTGCTATATTAAGCTAAGAAGTTAAGGAAGGAAGATTATTTTTATTTTGTTGCCTTTTAAAAGTAACTATGTTTACACAATTGCGTTTTTTAAATTAAAATACAATCTAAAATAATTTCCATTAAATACTATTTAAGGATATTTTCTTTAGTATTGTTAATAATGTTTCATCCTGGAATGATCAGTGACTTTCATGCAATTTTATTTTTCTACAGTGTCAGCTTTAAAACCAAAATTGCACAAAACTTCCGAAAAAAACGCAGTAAAATCTTAAAATGTTTCCTTACTTTCTCCCGACTTTAGCCTGAAATACATCTAAATTATATACAAATTATGATTTGGGCGCTTTAACCCTTTAAATGCCAGTATGTTTAGGTAACTGTTGCTTTTTATTGGGAAAAAAAACAGCAAAGAACTCTGACAAAAATTGGTAAAAGGCATTTTCTGCATGCTTTGATAAATATTGATGAAAATAAACATAAAGCACTGCGTCAAAACATGAATTTTAAGGGTTTTTTAAGAGGACATTTTTTGTCACAAAGAACAAACTTTTTTTTAAACTTTGCTTTATTAAGCTAAAAAGTCAAGGAAGGAAGATTATTTATTTATTATTTTTTTGCCTTTTAAAAGTAAGTACACAACTGCATTTTTTAAATGAAAACAAAAACTACAAACATTTCCATAAAATACATTTGAAGGATAATACATTTAAAATTCTCAATATTACATTCTAGAATGGGCTATCATTGACTTTCATGCACTTTTATTTTTCTACAGTTTCAGGTTTAAAACAAAAATGCACAAAACTTCCCAAAAACTGCAGTAAAATTCTCAATATTTTTCCTTACTTTCTCCCGACTTTAGCCTGAAATACATCTACGTTATATACAAATTATGATTTGGGCGCTTTAACCCTTTAAATGCCAGTATGTTTAGGTAACTGTTGCTTTTTATTGGGGAAAAAAAACAGCAAAGAACTCTGACAAAAATCGGTAAAAGGCATTTTCTGCATGCTTTGATAAACATTGATAAAAATAAACATAAAGCACTGCGTCAAAACATGAATTTTAAGGGTTTTTTAATAGGACATTTTTTGTCACAAGGAACAAACTTTTTTTTTTAACTTTGCTATATTAAGCTAAAAAGTCAAGGAAAGAAGATTATTTATCCATAATTTTTTTGCCTTTTAAAAGTAAGTACACAACTGCATTTTTTAAATAAAAAAAAACTACAAAAATTTCCATAAAATACATTTGAAGGATAATTAATTTAATATTGTCAATATTACATTCTAGAATGGGCTATCATTGACTTTCATGCACTTTTATTTTTCTACAGTTTCAGGTTTAAAACAAAAATGCACAAAACTTCCCAAAAACTGCAGTAAAATTCTCAATATTTTTCCTTACTTTCTCCCGACTTTAGCCTGAAATACATCTAAATTATATACAAATAATGATTTGGGCGCTTTAACCCTTTAAATGCCAGTACGTTTAGGTAACTGTTGCTTTTTATTGGGAAAAAAACAGCAAAGAACACTGACAAAAAAATCAGTTAAAGGCATTTTCTGCATGCTTTGATAAACATTGATAAAAATAAACATAAAGCACTGCGTCAAAACATTAATTTTAATGGTTTTTTAATGGGACATTTTTCGTCACGTATATTAGGCTATGATGTTAAGGAAGGAAGATTATTTATTTATACATGTTTGCCTTTTAAATGTAACTACACAACTGCATTTTTTAAATGGACATAAAAACTACAATAATTTCCATAAAATAGATTTGACGGACAATTTATTTAATATTGTTAATAATATTACATTCCAGAATGACTTTCATGCATTTTAATTGTTCTACCGTGTCAGGTTTAAAACAAAAATGCACAAAACTTCCCAAAAACTGCAGTAAAAATCTGAATATTTTTCCTCACTTTCTTCCAACTTTAGCCTGAAATACATCTACATTAAATACAAATTATAATTTGGGCGGTTTAACCCTTTAAATTCCATTTTTTTATGTAACTGTTGCTTTTTATTGGGGAAATAAACAGCGAGCCACTGTGACAGAAATCTGTAAATGGCGAGAAATTGTGCTGCATGCTTTGAATGGAAAAAAAATAAAATAAAACTAAATATAAAGAACTGCATCAAACCGTGAATTTTAAAGGTGGGTTTTTTGGGACATTTTTCGTCAATAGGAACAAACTTTTTATTTTTATTTTGCTATATTAAGCTAAGAAGTTTAGAAAGGAAAATTATTTTTGTTTGCCTTTTAAAAGTATCTGTTTACACAACTGTACTTTTTTAATGAAAACTACATTTTAAGGACAATTTATTTAATATCATTGACTTTCATGCATTTTTATTTTTCAACAGTGCTCAGTTTAAAACAAAAATGCACAAAAATGCACAAAAACTGCAGTAAAAATCTTAATATTTTTCCTCACTTTGTCAAGACTTTAGCCTTGACTTTAGCCTTAATCTACATTAAATACAAATTATAATTTGAGCGGTTTAACCCTTTAAATGCCAGTATATTTACGTAACTGTTGCTTTTTATTGGGTTAAAAACAACAAGGCACTCTTATAGAAATCTGTAAACGGCAAAAATCTTTGCTGCATGCTTTGAATGGGAATAAATAAATAAAACTAAACTTAAAGAACGGCATCAAACCGTGAATTGTAAGGGTTTATTTTTGGGACATTTTTCGTCACAAGGAACAACCTTTTTTTTTTTTTTTTTGCTATATTAGGCTAAGAAGTTTAGGAAGGAAGATGAATTTTGTTTGTCTTTTAAATCCTTTTACATCCTTTTAAAACTAACTGTCCACACAACTGTACTTTTTTCATGAAAACTACTATAATTTCCATGAAATACATTTTAAAGATGATTTATTTATTATTTTTTTAAAATATTACATCCTAGAATGGGTTATCATTGACTTTAATGCATTTTTATTTTTCTCTAGTGTCAGATTTAAAACAAAAATGCTAAAAAAATTCCCCAAGACTGCTGTAAAAATCGTAATATTTTTTCTCACTTTCTCCCGACTTTAGCCTGGAATACATCTACATTAAATACCAATTATAATTTGGACGCTTTAACCCTTTATATTCCATTTGTTTTAATGTAACTGTTGCTTTTATTGGAAAAAAAACCAGCAAGGCACTCTGACAGAAATTTGTAAATGGTGAGAAATTGTGCTGCATGCTTTGAATGGGAAAACAATTAATAAATATAAAAGACTGCATCAAAACATTAATTTTAAGGGTTTTTAAGAGGACTTTTTTTGTCACGAGGAACAAACGTTTACTTAACTTTGCTATATTAGGCTAAGAAGTTAAGGAAGGAAGATGATTTTAGTTTGCCCTTTAAAAATAACTATGTACACAACTGTTCTTTTTTAATGAAAACTACGATAATTTCCATAAAATACATTTTAAGGATAATAAATTTAATATGGAATGATCATTGACTTTCATGCGTTTTTTTTTTTTTTTTAATTGTTTTACAGTTTCAGGTTTAAAACAACAATGCATAAAACTTCCCCAAAATTTTAACATTTTTCCTCACTTTCTCCCGACTTTAGCCTGAAAATACATCTACATTAAATAAGAATTATAATTTGGGCACTTTAACCTTTCAAATGCCTTTATGTTTACGTAACTGTTGCTTTTTATTGCCAGCAAAAGCACTCTTAGAGAAATCGGTAAATTTTGCTGCATGCTTTGAATGGGAAAAAATAAGCGCCATCTGGTGGATAAAATATGGGAGGATAAAAACACTGAAACTTGAACATAAAGGACTGCGTCAAAATGTCATTTTTTGAAGTTTTTTTTTCAATTTGTCACCAGGAACCAAATCTTATAGCGCTACTTTTGAATGACTCACACAAGCTGGTGCTTTTTGAACAGAAACGCAGATTAGTGGAAGAATCCAAAGCTCCTCTGTACAAAATAAATAGAGAAAGGATTGTGCCAGTGAAGGAATTAAAATCGATAAAATATCAACAAACGTATCGCAACAAGCGGTCCAAATCTTTAGCATCCTCTTTGCGTGTGTGTGTGTGTGGGGGGGTGGGGGGGGGGGGGGTGGGGGGAGGGTGTTGGAGGGCTGTGAATGGCTGTGAAAGGGAGGTCAAAGGTCGGGCAGTTGGCGCTTTATCAGTGACAGCTGCTTCCACAGCTATAAAGTGTGTGTGTGTGTGTGTGTGTGTGTGTGTGTGTGTGTGTGTGTGTGTGTGTGTGTGTGTGTGTGTGTGTGTTCTGGCAATGCTGACTTAATGGGGGCATCGCTCTGTGTACACAGTCACCTTTAGGGGACCTCTGACGGTATGGGGACCAAAAAAGGGAAACCTTTTTAAATGATAGTCAGATCCATTTTGAACATGCCTAAGTGATTTTTAAGCTTTGGCCCATAAAACATGTAGGATTAGGGTTAGGATTAACCCTAACTCTAACCCTAACATGTACAAATTTAAGAGAATTATGCAAAATTATTTAAATGTTGTCCCCATGAACCATATTAACTATTTTTCCCCAGGGTCCCCAGTAAGTATGATCAGCACATTACTTCATCAATCCAGAGATTTAAAGACGTGTATGAGCTAACTGGGCAGTGGCCATTGTACTAATTTTTTTTTTTTATACCTCCACAACCTGTAGAAAGGGTGGTCCCAACAAGTCATGATCAAAAACTTGGTCCCAATTACAAATGATAACGTGTGTGTGTGTGTGTGTGTGTGTTATGGCAATGCTGACTTAATGGGGACATCGCTCTGTTTACACAGTCAACTTTCGGGGACTTCAGACGGTATGGGGACCAAAAAACAGGTCCCCGAAAGGGAAACCTTTTTAAATGATAGTCAGATCCATTCTGAAGATACCTAAGTGATTTTTAAGCTTTGACCTATAAAACATTTAGGGTTACGATTAGGGTAAACCCTAACCCTAACACGTATAAATGTGTGTGAATAATGCAAAATTATTTAAATGTTGTCCCCATGAACCCTATTAACTATTTTTCCCCAGGGTCCCCAGTAAGTATGATCAGCACATTACTTCATCAATCCAGAGATTTAAAGACGTGTATGAGCTAACTGGGCACTGGCCATTTTACCAATTATTTTTTATGCCTCCACAACCTGTAAAAAGGGCGGTATCCACAAGTCATGATCAAATACTTGGTCCACACTACGAATGATAACCTGTGTGTGTGTGTGTGTGTGTGTGTGTGTGTGTGTGTGTGTGCGTGCGTGTGTGTGTGTGTGTGTGTGTGTGTGTGTGTGTGTGTGTGTGTGTGTTGTGGCAATGCTTACTTAATGGGGACATCGCTCTGTTTACACAGTCACCTTTCTGGGACTTCAGACGGTATGGGGACCAAAAAAACAGGTGAGAAAAGGCGGTCCCCACAAGTCATGATCAAAAACTTGGTCCCCGTTACCAATGATAACCAGTATATATGTGTGCGTGTGCGTGTGTGTGTTCTGGCAATGCTTACTTAATGGGGACATCGCTTTGTTTACACAGTCACCTTTCTGGGACTTCGGACGGTATGGGGACCAAAAAAACAGGTCAGAAAAGGCGGTCCCCACAAGTCATGATCAAAAACTTGGTCCCCATTCCCAATGAAAACCAGTATGTGTGTGTGTGTGTGTGTGGTGTGTTCTGGCAATGCTGACTTAATGGGGACATCGCTCTGTTTACACAGTCACCTTTCTGGGACTTCGGACGGTATGGGGACCAAAAAAACAGGTCAGAAAAGGCGGTCCCCACAAGTCATGATCAAAACCTTGCTCCCCATTCCCAATGAAAACCAGTATGTGTGTGTGTGTGTGTGTGTGTGTGTGTGTGTGTGTGTGTGTGTGTGTGTGTGTGTGTGTAATCCTTGCATATAGCCATTACACATACATTGACATGAGCAGGTCAATATGGCACCTCATGGGGTTTTGATTCAGTCTGCCCAGGGGATTACCAGCACTGGGAGGGGGTGTTATGTCACCGTCAGGTCACGTACTACCTTCGCCAAGGACGTTTTTAGGACTAGCAGGACTTCACACATATTTTCTTTTTAGACATTACAATTGTGTGTGAGAGAAATTCACAGATTTCTTGGAAAGGTCCAATCATTCAGACCAGACCTGGGCAAATTAAGCCTTTCAATCTGGCCCGCCGGACATTCCCCAAAAATTTTTGGGGATGTTTAAGATGGAAAGTATAGCTGCCATTATGATGTCAAGTGAAGTTTTCTAAGTCTTGAACTATACTAAGTATTTCAATGGTTGGAATCTGCACTTTTGCATGATATACTATACTAGTTTTTATGGTCAGCTAATTAGTTTTTATGGTAATCTAATTAGTTAGTATGGTAATCTACGTCACAGCAGGGATTTTTTTTATCAAGTAAGTAGTCACAGATAAAATGACAAAGCGCTGTACAAAACGTAGGTGAAGTAAAACAACAATTCTATTTAAAACAACAGAAGCAACATCATAAAAAGGATACGAAGTGGATTAAAAATGATAGCTAAAAGGTGCATTATTTTAAAGCTTTACTAAAAAGAGAAGTTTTCAAATGAAAGTTATCACGGAGGGACTGGTGCAAGTTGTTCCAGAGTCTGGGAGCTATAGCCTGGAATGCCAGGTCTCCACGGGTTTTTAAAACAAGTTTTTGGGATCTTTAGAAGACCCTGGCCTGAAGACTCCAGGCTGCGCCCTGAAGAGTATGGAGGTAACGAGTTAGCGATGAACTAAGGGCCCCCTAGAATTTTAAACTCAATGCGGAATTTAACTGGAAGCCAGTGAAGACCCTTCGTGTTCATATTTCGCAGTGCTTGTTGCATTTTTGTTGCGTTTCGCTTGATTGTAAAATATGTGGATGGAGAGGGAGTGTGACCTGTAAAGGTTATTGATATTCAGGGTTTTTTCCTTCATAGTTAATATTGAAAATGCCCATTCTGTACATTATAGGTTGCTCATTCAGTGAAAAAATGATTAAAATGCCTTTAGTTTTTTAAGGCGGTTTGTCATAACGTTTTTAGCATTCAATCAGACATTGTTGTGTTCCGAAAAATCAGATATAGCGACCCCGGACATATTTTTTTCCCTAATTTTGCTTAAAGGGGAACATTATCACAATTTCTGAAGGGTTAAAACCAATAAAAATCAGTTACCAGTGACTTATTTTATTTTTGGAAGTTTTGGTCAAAATGTTACCCATCACGCGATATCCCGAAAAACGACTTCAAAGTGCCTGATTTTTTTTCCATCAGTATATCCACCCGTCCATTATCCTGTGACGTCACAGCGTGAAACAACCAGAAGCAAACATGGCGGCTAGCACAGAAAGATATAGCGATATTAACTCGGATTCAGACTCGGATTTCAACGGATTACACATGTAGTGAAATGGATAGTTGGAGTGTGTAGGCAGGTAGCGAAAACAAAATTGAAGAAGAAACTGAAGCTATTGATCCATACCACGAAAGACAGCGGCACGGGAGGAAGCGAGGACAAATTTGGCGATCGCCTTCTAACCAACGATTGGTATGTGTTTGTTTGGCATTAAATGTGGGTGGAGGGAAAGGCTGGATGCAAACATAGCTACAAATGAGGCATAATGATGCAATATGTACATACAGCTAGTCTAAATAGCATGTTAGCATCGATTAGCTTGCAGTCATGCCGTGACCAAACGAGGGACTTTCGCATCTTTTGGCCACTGGTGCAACTTGAATCCGTGTCTGTTCGTGTTATTACACCGTCCGACAACACACCGATGAAGCATGATGTCTCCAAGTACGGGAAAACGGTCGAAAAAACGGAAAATAACAGAGCTGATTTGACTTGGTGCGTGTAATGAGATTGAGAAAATGGCGAATCGCTTCATGTTGTGACGTCACGGGTGAAAGGTCATCAACTGAAAGGTGTTTAAATTGCCAAATTCAGCCTTTTAGAGTTCGGAAATCGGTTAAAAAAACATATGGTCTTTTTTCTGCAACGTCAAGGTATATATTGATGCTTACATAGGTCTGGTGATAATGTTCCCCTTTAAACCAAAAATAAACAAAAGGTGAGTGCCCGAAAGAAAAGGGATTGAAGCTTAAGGAAGGCTATGCAGATCGAAACTAAAACTGAACTGGATACAAAGTAAACGAAAACAGAATGCTGGACGACAGCAAAGACTTACTGTGGAGCAAAGACAGCATCCACAATGCATGTACATCCGAACATGACGTGACAATCATTAATGTCTTTTTGATTGCGAAAACAAAGTAGATGCGGGGAAATATCGCTCAAAGGAAGACACGAAACTGCTACAGGAATATACCGAAAAAAGAGAAAAAGCCACCAAAATAGGAGCGCAAGACAAGAACTAGAACACTACACACAGGAAACCCGCAAAAAAGTCCAAATAAGTCATGGGGTGATGTGACAGGTGGTGACAGTACACCTACTTTGAGACAAGAGCTATATTGATGCATGCTAGGTTATGCTTTAAAGTCATATCCAACAAGAGCGACAACGACTTTCTACTGTCAACTGAGTTTCGTTTTTTTAATGTGTGCCTCCGGATTTTTTTCCAACGCAAAAAATGTGCCTTGGCTCAAAAAAAAGGTCGAGCGGAAGTTACCTTGTACCACTCCTGCAGCTCGTGATCAGAGAACTCGGTGTTCTCCCTCAGGTCCTGCAGCATCTCTGGCCTCAGCTTGCTGTTCTGTTTCCCCATGGCGACGGCTGGCGGGGGCGGGTCGGCGGGGTGTTTCCTGTTTTTTTAATCCCGGTTGGACGACGACAGCGAGCGGCGGGTTTTCCACACCTGTCAGTCAAACAAACACACTGGGGTCAGCAGCGGTTCGAATCAAATGAGTGGCATCCTCATAAAGAGTCAAAAGTGTGAATCCTTATCTTCGCCAGTAATGCACTTACCCGCCAGATAGTGAGCCCTTACTAAACACTATGTCTCACTTTCTTACCGACTTCCCAGGATAGGCAACCATATTTAAGAAATACTTGAGAACCATGGGATTTCTCTCAGCCAAGAAGGGAGTAAATGTATTGATAATAATGAAAAAAATATCATTAAATACAATAAAAAAATTGAAAATAATTTAAAAGTAAACAGTACCCTCATAATTTTCTATGAAAGGAAGAAAATATATATAATTATAATGTAAAAGGCCACTTGAAAAAATAATAAATGCAGTAGTGTAGGGCTACTACTGTTCACTTAAGTGTCCTGTAAAATTTAATTTTAAACTAATTGATTATATAGTAAATATAAGGAAAACATTTTTTTACTAAAATGCGATTAATTGTATATTTTTATGATAGTTTGTTTATTTATATATTTATTTTTCCATCCATTTAGATTATTTAGTTTATTAATAAATCGGTCATTCATTTGAACGTAGTAAAAAATGTTAAAAAAATAATAATAAAAAAAATTATATATATATATATATACATATATATATATATATATATATATATATATATATATATATATATATATATATATATATATATATATATATATATATATATATATATCCATCCTTTCTTTTGTCTACCTTTTGTCCCGTGCGGGGGTATATATATATTACATTTGACTGAATATTTTAGATGACAATAATAATAAACCATACCTAATATTTGAAATATAAATACATTTGACTGAATATTTCAAAAGTATAATAACCATTATCATGTAAAAACAATCATTAAAATATGAATATGTTCAACTGTTTAGTTTTTTTTAAGGGTTTTTTCAAAATAAAATAAACATATCAAAGTATTGGTCAAATATTACCTATAAATTTCACTGAATTCAAAGTGATTTTTTTGTTGCAATAGTAGTAAAATAGTTTCACTCTTTTACAGGAAATACAATAAATAATGTGAAAAATATAAAACATAGAAATTGCCCAAGAGAATATTCTTGCAGTTAACAGGACTTAAAACAAAAACATTTCTAAAAAAAAAATAGAATAATTAAAAAAATAATAACATTAACTATTCAAAAAAATAATCAATTTAAGTTTAGAAAATTTTAAATTACAATTACCACAGGAAAGCTCACTTAAGTTTAAAAAAAGGCTTACTACAGTTAATTTAATTGTCGTGTAAAATTTGATTTTATATCAATTGATTATACAGTAAATATAAATTACAAAGTACTAGTTTTATTAAACTAGATTAACCGTATATTTTTTATGATACAGTGTTTTGTTTTAATTTGTTTTTTTCCACACATTTAGATCATTGACAAAAATCCAACACTTACTGCGGTGAACTTTCAAAAGTTATTAAATATTATTTTAAGTGTAGTATTATATTTATAAATATATGTATACAACTAGGGCTTCACGGTGGCAGAGGGGTTAGTGCGTCTGCCTCACAATACGAAGGTCCTGCAGTCCTGGGTTCAAATCCAGGCTCGGGATCTTTCTGTGTGGAGTTTGCATGTTCTCCCCGTGAATGCGTGGGTTCCCTCCGGGTACTCCGGCTTCCTCCCACTTCCAAAGACATGCACCTGGGGATAGGTTGATTGGCAACACTAAATTGGCCCTAGTGTGTGAATGTGAGCGTGAATGTTGTCTGTCTATCTGTGTTGGCCCTGCGATGAGGTGGCGACTTGTCCAGGGTGTACCCCGCCTTCCGCCCGATTGTAGCTGAGATAGGCGCCAGCGCCCACCGCGACCCCTAAAGGGAATAAGCGGTAGGAAATGGATGGATGGATGGATGTATACAACTAAAACATACAATTTAATGGCATGATTAAACTCTTTATGAGGGTACCTTTTTTTGTGATCTTTAAAAAAAAAAAGTAACAAAAACACGTGTACAAGGAATAAATTTGCAAAAGGTGCCATTTTTTCCCCCAAATAAATCCAATTCCACATCAGCAAACCGACGCTGCTCCTAATCCGCTTGACACGGAATGTTATAAAACACCGCAAACTGCAGCATCACATTTGCAAAACATTAAATAAGTAATCCCCAGGCCTGTTGACGTCACACACACTTAAACACACACACACACACACATGTATAACCCAATAATCACATCCATGGCGACCAGCTGTGTGTGTGTGTGTGTTTGTGTGGCAAATCAGCTGTGTGGATGTGCGTGCATGTGTGTGTTCCTAATCTTCATGTGAGATCAACCTATGACCTATAAAGCAGACATTTTCATGGATGGAACAAAACTATCCCATGACACCAAATATTCCCCATGAAATTCCACTGGGATGCTCGCTAACAAGGTCAGCCTTCGCCACATCGCATTACAGTACAGATTTTTAAAATAGCATTTTATACATATTTTCGACCTAAACTAAGCGTAAAATTATGATAAGGCTGATTGTGCAAAAGATGCTTTACATCTGGGTACGCTACACTGCCCCCTGGTGGAGGCTCATGTGTTTCTAGCTGTCACAGCATATGTAAACTGGACAAAGTGCTTAAGTGGCGCTGGTGCAGTGTTATTTAGGATTCTACGGGCCATTCGTAAAATTAAGTCTTATTTATGTACAGTGGAGCAAAAAAAGTATTTAGTCAGCCACCGATTGTGCAAGTTCTCCCACTTAAAATGATGACAGAGGTCTGTAATTTTCATCATAGGTACACTTCAACTGTGATGGACAGAATGTGAAAAGAAAATCTAGGAATTCACATTGTAGGAATTTTAAAGAATTTATTTGTAAATGATGGTGGAAAATAAGTATTTGGTCAACCATTCAAAGCTCTCACTGATGAAAGGAGGTTTTGGCTCAAAATCTCACGATACATGGCCCCATTCATTCTTTCCATAACACTGATCAATCGTCCTGTCCCCTTAGCAGAAAAACAGCCCCAAGCAAGATGTTTCCACCCCCATGCTTTACAGTAGGTATGGTGTTCATGGGATGCAACTCTGTATTCTTCTTCCTCCAAACACGACGAGTTGAGTTTATACCAAAAAGTTCTATTTTGGTTTCATCTGACCACATGACATTCTCCCAATCCTCTGCTGTATCATCCATGTATCCATTTTGGTATCAACTCAACTCGTCCTGTCCGAAATCACTAGTGTCTCAAAGGGCTGCATCTGCCACAACGACATCCTCGGTTCAAATCCCACATGAGGGCAAGGAAAAACTCACAACCCAATGTGAAAGTCAATGTGAATGGCTATGAGAAACCTTGGAGAGGACCGTCACCAGTCGTCCCGCATAACCCCCCTCCCCCCCCACCCCCCACCCCACCCCACTCAGGGGAGACCGGATGCAATGGCCGTCGACTGGGTCTAGCATAATATTGTGAAAGTCCAGTCCATAGTGGATCTAACGTAATAGTGAGAGTCCAGTCCATAGTGGGGCCAGCAGGAGACCATTACTGCCACAAGTGGCGGTGAGGTGTATTTCACCCCATAAAGCTGGGGAACATATATTTTTTGGCGGCCCTCCAGGGGGCGCTGGCAGGCCAACATGGTAAAGAAACTACTGGAATTTACAGTAGAACACATTGTTATATATTTACATCATGCATATAAAACCTTAATGGAGGTGTTTGGATGTTTTTAAGGGCTTCATAGGCAGAATAAATCAGCTCTTATAAGCAGACCTTTGATCATCTTTATTTAATATTAAGAATGCATTAAAAGAAATACATATGTCATATCATTCATAATGATTGTGAAGGATAAGCAAAATTACCCCCAAAAAAGTGCAGTCTCCCTTTTAAAGTTAAGGATTCGTGTGATTTCTGATAGTTTGTGAGGGCACCTAAGGGGATTTTGTGTGTGACACGTTATATTGTGTTCAAAGTGTACAAACGTTCACTAAAATATAGAGATGTCCAATGATATCGGACTGGCGATATGATCGGCCGATAAATGCTTTAAAATGTAATATTGGGAATTATTGGTATCGGTTTCAAAATTACGGGTATCGGTTTCAAAAAGTAAAATGTATGGCCGCAAGTATCAAAACCCAGGATTTTTAATGTTTAAAAATACAAAATTGGCGAAAATGTCTGCATAAAATATTAGTATGTTAATGTTAGCATGATGACATGGGAAAAGTTAGCATACTTTTAAGTACAGATGTCCGATATTATCTGCCGATAAATGCTTTAAGATGTATTATCTGAAATTATCGGTATCAGTTTCAAAAAGTGAATATAATACTTTTTAAAACGCCGTTGTGTACACGGACGTAGGGAGAAGTACAGAGCACCAGTAAACCTTAAAGGCACTTCCTTTGCGTGCTGGCCCAGCCACATAATATCTACGGCTTTTCACACACATAATTGAATGCAAGACATACTTGGTCAACAGCCATACAGGTCACACTGAGGGTGGCCGAAAAAGCAACTTTAACACTGTTACAAATATGCGCCACACTGTGAACCCACACCAAACAAGAATGACAAACACATTTCGGGAGAACATCCGCACCGTAACACAACATAAACACAACAGAACAAAAACCCAGAACCCCTTGCGGAACTAACTCCTCCGTGACGCTACAATATACACTCCCCGCTACCCTGCCCACCTCAACCTTCTCATGCTTTCTCAGGGAGAGCATGTCCCAAATTCAAAGCTGCTGTTTTGAGGCATGTTAAAAAAAAATTATTCTCTCTGTGACTTCAATAGTAAATATGGCAGTGTCATGATGGCATTTTTTTCCATAACTTGAGTTGATTTATTTTTGGAAAACCTCGTTACATTGTTAAATGCATCCAGCGGGGCATCACAACAAAATTAAGCATAATAATGTGTTCATTTCACGACTATATATTGGAATCGGTTGATAACGGAATCGGTCATTAAGAGTTGGACAATATCAAAATATCGGATATCGGAAAAAAAAAAGCCATTATCGGACATCTCTAAATGTGACGGATAAGCAAAATGACCCCAAAAAGTGCTGTTTCCCTTTTAAAGGAAAGTATTTGTGTGATTTCTGATAGTTTGTGAGGGCACCCAAGGGACTTCTGCGTGTAGCACGTTATATTGCGTTCAAAGTGTACAAAACTTCACTAAAATATGGACTTTTCTCACAGCCGGAACCCATTGTTCATATTTACGATGTTCATTTTGGAGAAATCGGCTTCACCGTACCAACTTTTCTATTGACGAATCCTGTTCGATTCCAAATACGTTCGTAAATCGAGGTTGCACACAGGTCAGCACACTTTAACACATAACAAATAACTGCAGTCATGGTAAAGCACAAATTGCACTTGGGTTATGCATTCTGAGCCACGCCTTAAAGCGAATAAGAATATATTATGCATACTCCTGGTAAATGCTGGACATTGATGCATGTAGACATTCATCAAGTTACCTCCGCCATCAACTGGGATTTAATGGCCTCCTTTTTATTTTTTATTTCCCCTGAACAAATCTCAGTGTCCTGAGTAACACTTTAGCGGCACCAGAATAAAGCTTACAAGGGAGGACGCCGTTTTATTGCACCGACACAGACTTCCTGCTCGCTCGTTAAAAGTTGAGCCATAACGGGGGCAAACTTTTTTGCTTGATTGCCTCTCGTCTAAACTGCAACGTATTTACGATGAGTGGACTAAAGCAGATCACTTTTTTTTATTTCATGCACCTTCTAGTCGGACTTAAAGGAGAATTGCACCTTTTGGGGAGTTTTCCGTGTCCATTTAATCCATATGTGAAACAAAAAAAAACATGCATTCTAAATAATAAAAAAAACTGCTGGCAAGAAGCGGCTAACGACGCTAACATATAAACCAAGGTGTTGTAGCTAACACCTGACGTCACGTCACATAACGTCATCATGAAAGGTAAAAATATTGTAAATCTATTTACAGTATGGAAGCACGGGACAAAGTTGTGTACTATGTTCCGGACCGTAGGGCGCACCGTATTATAAGGCGCATTTTTTTACACATTTAAAAACCTCTTAAAGCCAAAGCTGTTTTTTTTTTCTCTTTGCTATTTGGGCTTATTGGATCTTAATTAGAATAAAAACTAAAACTCATCTTTTTATATGATGTACTTAGTCCATAAGTACACAAACGTGTACTTCATGTTTAGTGACATGCTAATTCTTATTTTTACACTTTTTGTTTTCCAAATTCCATTGTATGTTATACTCTTCTGACACCACCAGATGGCAGTATAAGTGTCCACATAAGTGACCATAAGACCCCAATTCAGTAGTGTACACAATTTTGGAAATAAGAGCTAAAAAGTGCTGTCCACTCTTGTGGCCACTAAGCTTTTAGAGGTTTTAAGGCGCACTGGATTATACGGCGCATTAAAAGAGTCATGTTATTATTATTATTTTCTAAATGTAAAACATTTCATTGTGGTCTACATCAGTGGTCCCCAACCTTTTTGTAGCTGCAGACCGGTCTACACTTGATAATTTGTCCCGTGGCCCGGCGGGACAAAAAGGGGAATTGCACCTTCTTGGGGGTTTTCCGTATCCATTCATCCACAATCCATATGTGAAACAAAAAAAAACATGCATTCGAAATAAAAAAAAAAACTGCTGGCAAGAAGCGGCTAACGACGCTAACATATAAACCAAGGTGTTGTAGCTAACACCTGACGTCACGTCACATAACGTCATCATGAAAGGTAAACATATTGTAAATCTATTTACAGTATGGAAGCACGGGACAAAAGTTATGTACTATGTTCCGGACCGTAGGGCGCACCGTATTATAAGGCGCATTTTTTTACACATTTAAAAACCTCTTAAGGCCAAAGCTGTTTTTTTTTTCTCTTTGCTATTTGGGCTTATTGGATCTTAATTAGAATAAAAACTAAAACTCATCTTTTTATATGATGTACTTATTCCATAAGTACACAAACGTGTACTTCATGTTTAGTGACATGCTAATTCTTATTTTTACACTTTTTGTTTTCCAAATTCTATTGTATGTTATACTCTTCTGACACCACCAGATGGCAGTATAAGTGTCCACATAAGTGGCCATAAGACCCCAATTTAGTAGTGTACACAATTTTGGAAATGAGAGCTAAAAAGTGCTGTCCACTCTTGTGGCCACTAAGCTTTTAGAGGTTTTAAGGCGCACTGGATTATACGGCGCATTAAAAGAGTCATGTTATTATTATTATTTTCTAAATGTAAAACATTTCATTGTGGTCTACATCAGTGGTCCCCAACCTTTTTGTAGCTGCAGACCGGTCAACGCTTGATAATTTGTCCCGTGGCCCGGCGGGGGGAGTTTTTTTAATTTTTAATTTCTTGGCATGAAAAAGGGAGTTTTTCTGGGTTGGTGCACTACTTGTAAGTGTATTTTGTGTTTTTTATGTTGATTTAATTAAAAACATTTTTTTTTTTTTTTTAAATAAAAAATTATTCTGTGGCCCGGTACCAATCGAGCCTGTACCGGGGTTAGGGACCACTGGTCTACATAACATGTAATGGTAGTTCTTTGGTCAAAATGTTGCATAGATCATGACAGATCATCTTCAAGCCGCTTTCTGACAGTCTCTTCCGGATGCGGCGTTTTGTGGGCGGTCTTATTTACGTGGCTCTCCTTCGGCAGCGTCTTTTCCCCATCATCTTTCTTGTAGCGGTGCAGCGTGCAAGGATGGGAGTGGAAGAAGTGTCAAAAGATGGAGCTAACAGTTTTAACATACTTCAATCAATAAGGGAGAGCAGCTCCCCATCTGGAAACAAGTACACCGGAAATGTGTGCTCATTTTCAGGACTTATGCAGATCCCAAATACAGATCAGCAGGTACCAAAAAGTAAGAATAATTGCTTTTACATAACATTGCGAAACAAAACGCCAGATAATATGTCTTACCTTATACACACACCATTATAATAGTCGTATGGTGAAGCACATTAAGCGGTGCGGCTTCATAGCTTACCAAAGTCGTACTAAAACATTTGGATAGATTTTTAAGCGCCGTGTGTAATGTTCTATATTTTCAACAGAACATATACAATGTTGGTGTTGTTTACTTGAGTCATATTGCCATAGTAGTGCAGTCTACACCTATTTCTTATGTTTGACTGCCATCTACCGGTCACACTTTTCACTACACCATGCACCAAATAAAATTGCTTCGAGGTCGGTAAGCAAAACCAGAATTATTCCGTACATTAGGCGCACCGGGTTATAAGGCGCACTGTCGAGTTTTGAGGAAAAAAAACAAAAACATTTAAGTGTGCCTTATAGTCCGGAAAACATTTCGCTTTTGCATCTCATTGCACATAACTGTGGTGCATTCAAGGACACTTGATTAAATTTACAGGCAAGGCGTCACTAGGTTTCACCGCCATTTAACCCCAATAAAAATGCTCTAGTAATGATATAATCATGCATATATTAATATATTATATCCATCCATCCATTTGGTACCGCTTGTCCCTTTTGGGGTCACTGGAGCCTATCTCAGCCGCATTATGGCGGAAGGCGGAGTACACCCTGGATCTATTTAGTTACCCGCCACTCATATTGATGACAAAAAAATCAGATGCACGTCACGGGGCGGTATAGCTCAGTTGGAAGAGTGGCCGTGCCAGCAACTTGAGAGTTCCAGGTTCGATCCCCGCTTCTGCCAACCTAATCACTGCCGTTGTGTCATTGGCCAAGACACTTTACCCACCTGCTCCCAGTGCCACCAACACTGGTTTAAAAATGTCACTTAGATGTTGGGGTTTCACTATGTAAAGCGCTTTGAGTCACTAGAGAAAAGCGCTATATAAATATAATTCACTTCACTTCACATATGGGGGAAAACAATCTGAATTGACCAGTATTGTGAACATATCATTTCAATAGATTGTATCCCAATTACATATTTTGTTAGCCGCCTCTTGCTAGCAGTTTTTTACCGTCTTAAATGCACACTGAAAAAGGACAAAGACGTGTTCTTGTCTCACATAATGATTGAGAATGATGGGCAAAATTCAACAAAAAAGAGCAGTTTTCCTCTAACAGTGCAAAATTCAATTGTGACAATTATGCTGTATTGAGAAGGCGACTTGTCCAGGGTGTACGCCGCCTTCCGGACGAATGCAGCTGAGATAAGCTCCAGCAACCCCCCGCGACCCTGTAAAGAACAAGTGGTAGTAAATGGATGGATGGATGGCTTTTTGAGGCTACATGCTAACTTAAGCTTAACTGTGCTGTAGTTTTGGATGCTTCAGTCTCCTTTTGGATTAAATACTTGTTCTAAATAAAAAATAAGATTGTTTTGGAGATTATGTCTAAATAGTTGCCAAATGTAATGGTTCTCAACTGATTTCTGTCACACCACGGTGAGGAATGTCCTGTCTTGGTTTCTTTTGTCTGGTGAATTGCATGTTTTATTTTGAAAAGTAACTCTTCTTGTTTCAGATCACTTGCCCTTCCTGTTGTGTCATATGTCTGACGTCGTCCCCGACCCCTGATTGTTTCCACCTGTTCCCCATTACCCTCATGTGTCATACATGTGTCGATGAGGTGGCGAGTTGTCCAGGGTGTACCCCGCCTTCTGCCCGATTGTAGCTGAGATAGGCGCCAGCGCCCCCTGCGACCCCAAAAAGGGAGTAAGTGGTAGAAAATGGATGGATGGATGGATGTATTACTCTGACTCTGGAGGTGAATGAGCCGTCAAAATAAAAGCCCTACTAAGTATCCCTACTCTGGATCTGGGTGAATTTTTTGGTCCAAGCCTGACAGTTTCACCAACTGTGGCCCCGTTCGTTGCACTTTACCTGACACGTGAAACGTGACAAATTGGTGGAGTGCACTTTCCGCTTTGGTTGCCAAATGGCGTGGCGCAGTGGGAGAATGTCCGTGCGCAACCCCAGGGTCCCTGGTTCAATCCCCACCTAGCACCAACCTCGTCACGTCCGTTGTGTCCTTGAGCAAGACCCTTCACCCTTGCTCCTGATGGGTGCTGGTTAGCGCCTTGCATGGCAGCTCCCTCCATCAGTGTGTGAATGTGTGTGTGAATGGGTAAATGTGGAAGTACTGTCAAAAGCGCCTGAGTACCTTGAAGGTAGAAAAGCGCTGAATATCTTAAAATGTGTCAGCAGCAGTTCCAACTTTGACCACTATGCCATGTCGAGTCGCGCTTTCCATCATTTTCAGCAGACTGCATAGCAAAATGATGCGGTCCGCTCCAAGGTTTCTCATTGTCACCCCACAGGGTTGAGTTTTTCCTTGCCCTGATGCGGGAACTGAACCGAGGATGTCGCTGTGGCTTGTGCAGCCCTTTGAGACACTTATGATTTAGGGCTATATAGATAAACTCACTGGTTTAATGCATGAAAAAAAGGTAGTAATTCAAAGCTAAATAAGTTAAGTGTCCCTCACTTTTTCTCGCCATCTTTTATTTTTCTTTAAACCAAGGTCGCCATATGCCGTCCTCCATCTTTCCTCGCTAATCCCCCGCCACCCGTCGCCATCCCGCAGGCCGCCCGAACTCACTCACGGCCCCTGCGTTCTTTAATCGTCCCATCTCGCCATCCTGAGCCACAAAGCTGTAATCCAAGTGTCGGCCGCCGGCTTGTCAGCAGTTGTCGCTGAGGCCTCGCCATAAATTGAATGACGCGCGCGAGAATACTCGAACATCTGCCGCGGGTCATCAGCGTTGGTACTCCTGATGCTTGTGGAGAGCAGTTGGCAAAACATCTCCATGTTGCCACAGTAAAGACATCAAATATGACGCAATGTTCTACTAAGTGCTTAAGTTAAGGAATACTTATGCAGTCACGATTTAAATATTCCATACTTGCTCAACGGCACCTCGGCAGTCTTAAAAAAAAAACAATCCTGACTTCCATATGTTGATCCGCATCAGGATTCCAACCTTCAACCCTTTAGCCCAAATCCCTAAAAACATCCGGAGATAAATGTTGTCGTTATATAAATACAGAAATATATGTATTGACAAAATAACGGAAGAAAAATTGACCCAAATTATTATTTTTTTCAATTTATTTCCATCTGATTATTATTACTAAAAAATAACTCCTTACTGAAATAATTTCTGAAAAGTTATATGATTTAAAAACAAAAATAGTATATTTGAATGGAGAAGTGGAAGAAAATTTGTGTAGTTATGTGTATATATGTTTTTGTATGTATATATATGTATATATACATGTACAAACCCTGTTTCCATATAAGTTGGGAAAATGTGTTAGATGTAAATATAAACGGAATACATCCATCCATCCATTTTCTACCGCTTATTCCCTTTTGGGGTCGCGGGGGGCGCTGGCGCCTATCTCAGCTACAATCAGGCGGAAGGCGGGGTACACCCTGGACAAGTCGCCACCTCATCGCAGGGCCAACACAGATAGACAGACAACATTCACACCCACATTCACACACTAGGGCCAATTTAGTGTTGCCAATCAACCTATCCCCAGGTGCATGTCTTTGGAAGTGGGAGGAAGCCGGAGTACCCGGAGGGAACCCACGCATTCACGGGGAGAACATGCAAACTCCACACAGAAAGATCCCGAGCCTGGATTTGAACCCAGGACTGCAGGAACTTCGTATTGTGAGGCAGACGCACTAACCCCTCTGCCACCGTGAAGCCACAATGATTTGCAAATCCTTTTCAACCCATATTCAGTTGAATATGCTACAAAGACAACATATTTGATGTTTTTTTTCCGCAATTGATCATTAACTTTAGAATTTGATGCCAGCAACACAAGAAGTTGTGAAATGTGGCAATAAATACTGATAAAGTTGAGGAATGCTCATCAAACATCTTATATAGAAAATCCCACAGGTGTGCAGGCTAATTGAGAACAGGTGGGTGCCACGATTGGGTATAAAAGCAGCTTCAGTGAAATGCTAAGTAATTCACAAACAAGGATGGGGCGAGGGTCACCACTTTGTAAGCAAAGTGTCAAACAGTTTTAGAACATTTCTCAACGAGCTATTGCAAGGAATTCATTCCTTTACCATCTACGGTCCGTAAAATCATGAAAAAGTTCAGAGAATCTGGAGAAATCACTGCACGTAAGCGATGATTTTACAGACTTTTGACCCCTCAGGCGGTACTGCATCAAAAACCGACATCAGTGTGTAAAGGATATCACCACATGGGCTAAGGAACAGTTCATAAAACCACTGTCAGTAGCTACAGTTGGTTGCTACATCCGTAAGTGCAAGTTAAAACTCTACTATGCAAAGTGAAAGCCATTTATCAACAACACAAAGGAACACCGCCGGCTTCGCTGGGCCCGAGTTCATCTAAGATGGACCGATAAAAAGTGGAAAAGTTTTCTGTGGTCTGACGAGTCCACATTCCGCCCGATTGTAGCTGAGATAGGCGCCAGCACCACCCGCGACTCCGAAAGGGAATAAGCGGTAGAAAATGGATGGATGGATGTGGAAACTGTGGACGTGGTGTCCTCTGGAACAAAGAGGAAAATAACCATCCAGATTTTTATAGGCACAAAGTTCAAAAGCTAGCATCTGTGATGGTATGGGGGTGCATTAGTGCCCAAGGCATGGGTAACTTACACATCTGTGAAGGCACCATTAATGCTGAAAGTTCCATACCGGTTTTGGAGCAACATATGTTGTCATCCAAGCAACGTTATCATGGACGCCCCTGCTTATTTCAGCAAAACAATGCCAAGTCACGTGTTACAACAGCGTGGCTTCGTAGTAAAAGAGTGCGGGTACTTTCCTGGCCCGCCTGCAGTCCAGACCTGTGTCCCATCGAAAATGTGTGGCGCATTATGAACAACAAGACCCCGGACTGTTGAACGACTGAAGCTCTACATAAAACAAGAATGGGAAAGAAATCCACTTTCAAAGCTTCAACAATTAGATTCCTCATTTCCCAAACGTTTATTGAGTGTTGTTAAAATAAAAGGTGATGTAACACAGTGGTGAACATGCCCTTTCCCAACTACTTTGGCACGTGTTGCAGCCATGAAATTCTAAGTTAATTATTATTTGCAAAAAAAAAAATAAAGTTTATGAGTTTGAACATCAAATATTTTGTCTTTGGAGTGCATTCAACTGAATATAAGTTGAAAAGGATTTGCAAATCATTGTATTCTGTTTATATTTACATCCAACACAATTTCCCAACTCATATGGAAACGGGGTTTGTAATTGTACATTGTACAACAAAATTGTAAGCAAAAACTAATTTAGCGCAAATTCATAATAGCACTTAAATACATGAGAGCATTTATAAATAAATAAAAAATACATAAAAAATACCAAGCACACAGCTCACATGCACAGTCATTATCGTCTTGTGTTCAGCGACACTATTACTCTTGGGGAAAAAGTGTTCTTAAATGTATTTGTCTGGCTTTTTATTGTCCTGTATCTCCTGCCTGATGGCAGCAGTTCAAAAAGTTTATGTCCAGGGTGAGATCGGTCCCTTATGATGTTCTGGGCCTTTTTGAGGCACCTGGCTATATATATATATATATATATATATATATATATATATATATATATATATACAAACCCCATTTCCATATGAGTTGGGAAATTGTGTTAGATGTGTTAGTTATGTGTATATATGTTTTTGTATGTATATATATATATATATACATGTACAAACCCTGTTTCCATATAAGTTGGGAAAATGTGTTAGATGTAAATATAAACGGAATACAATAATTTGCAATTCCTTTTCAACCCATATTCAGTTGAATGCACTCCAAAGACAAGATATTTGATGGTCAAACTCATAAACTTTATTTTTTTTTTTTGCAAATAATAATTAACTTAGAATTTCATGGCTGCAACACGTGCCAAAGTAGTTGGGAAAGGGCATGTTCACCACTGTGTTACATCACTTTTTCTTTTAACAACACTCAATAAACCTTTGGGAACTGAGGAGAGACATTTTTGAAACTTTTTAAGTGGAATTCTTTCCCATTCTTGTTATTTATATATATATATATATATATATATATATATATATATATATATATATATATATATATATATATATATATACATATATATATATATATATATATATATATATATATATATATATGTGTATATGTATATGTATATGTATGTATGTATGTATGTATGTATGTATGTATGTATGTGTGGGGAAAATCACAAGACTACTTCATCTCTACAGAACTGTTTCATGAGGGGTTCCCTAAATTATCAGAAGATTTTATATATATATACATACATACATACATACACATCTAGGAAGGAATGTTTTTTTTTTTTAGATAAAAATAAAAATTACATTTTACTTTCAAGCATGTTTTACTAAACATTGGTCATAAAATCTCTGTAACAAGCTGTAATATCTTACTGAGATCATTTCGGACCAACACACTTAAAACAAGTAAAAGACTCTAACTTAAAATCTGCTTAGTGAGAAAAAATATCTTATCAGACAGAAAATGAGCAAATATTACCCTTATTTGAGATATGTAATCTTACTTAGATTTCTGTTTTTGCTGTGTGCCTAACCGCGACCCATCAGGAGCAAGGGTGAAGTGTCTTGCTCTAGGACACAAACGGACGTGACGAGGTTGGTAGAAGCTGGGGATCGATCCAGGAACCCTCAGATCGCCGGCACGGCCGCCCTCCCAACCTGCGCCACACTGCTTAGCGGCTTCATGTAAGTTATGTAAGCATATCGACGGGCCACAGTCTCTTCCTGCGCCCGGACTTTGGCTCCAACAGACCGAGAAGACCACCCCTCTCTTTATGCGTTATAAAAGAAGACGTACGAGGTTGCGGTGGCATGCAGCTCCGAGCAGACTGAGCCGGTGCCACGTGAAAAAAAAGAACACCGACAGGCACCGTTGATTCCATGTTTTTTTTTGTTTTTTCCCTCTCCGCTCACAGCCTCCCGTTGCTTCGTCTCAAAGCAATCAGAGAGGCCACCTGAGACGACAGCACCTTTTATCCATATTTTCCCTTATCGCTCTACTCCCCGGCTTGCAATTTCACATCATTTCTGCGACACCATTTTACTATTTTTTTCCGCCGGCCTTTTATAGTCTCCTAAAATCTCCACGGCGGTCGCCTGCGTCACCCTGGGAAAGGATGTGATAGCTCTGTATTGTCCGCCGATAATGGCGGTGATTATGTGCCGCGCCAATATTAGGGTGCGTGGCGGTACTGGCGGGGATCTAAAGAGGGGGATGACGTCAATCTTTGCACGGCAAGAACCTCCCGTGACGTCGACTCCAATACCTTTCCGTCCCCTGAGGTACAAACCTCATAATAGATCATTCTTGTTCCTGTCGCCATTCAATTAACACCAGAAATAATCCAATTAACTAATAAAAAAACAAAAAAACACATGCGGCCAACTCCAAGGTTTCTCATAGTCATCATTGTCAGTTTTTCCTTGCCCTTATGTGTGCTCTACCGAGGATGTCATTGTGGTGAAGTGAAGTGAATTATATTTATATAGCGCTTTTCTCTAGTGACTCAAAGCGCTTTACATAGTGAAACCCAATATCTAAGTTACATTTAAACCAGTGTGGGTGGCACTGGGAGCAGGTGGGTAAAGTGTCTTGCCCAAGGACACAACGGCAGTGACTAGGATGGCTCAAGTTGCTGGCACGGCCACTCTACCAACCGAGCTATACTGCCCGGTTTGTGAAGCCCTTTGAGACACTGATGATTTAGGGCTATATAAATAAACATTGATTGATTGATTTATTTGACAGCCGTGGCTGTAGGCAACCCCCTCATGTGGTCAGCATCCAGCAGCCTTATTCACCTCTCCATGCACTTTCAAAAATTTACCAGTAAGCTCTAGGGCGGTATAGCTCGGTTGGTAGAGTGGCCGTGCCAGCAACCTGAGGGTTGCAGGTTCGATTCCCGCTTCCGCCATCCTAGTCACTGCTGTTGTGTCCTTGGGCAAGACACTTTACCCACCTGCTCCCAGTGCCACCCACACTGGTTTAAATGTAACTTAGATATTGGGTGTCACTATGTAAAGTGTTTTGAGTCACTAGTGAAAAGTGCTATATAAATATAATTCACTTCACAGGTGTGTACACTATTATTGCTGACCAAGCAATTTGCAATTTCTTACCACTATTGCAACATTAATTTTGGTGATTGCTTTTGGGGCGGCATAGCTCGGTTGGTAGAGGGGCCGTGCCAGCAGCTTGAGGGTTCCTGGTTCGATCCTAGTCACTGCCGTTGTGCCCTCGGGCAAGACACTTTACCCACCTGCTCCCAGTGCCACCAACACTGGTTTAAAAATGTCACTTAGATGTTGGGGTTTCACTATGTAAAGCTCTTTGAGTCACTAGAGAAAAGCGCTATATAAATATGATTCATTTCACTTCATGAAGCAATGTCATACAGCAGTGGTTCTCAAAATTTTCATCCTCCAAAAAAGACTTGGCTCTCCATATACCACTGTGGAGGGAGGGTGTGGACCGCGGGCCTGCAGCTATGCGGGGTGTGCTAGGACCGGCCTCTAAAATCAGCGTCAGGTGCGTCGATGGCCCATCTGGGCCTGTCTACCTAATCACCTGTCACTCTGTTATAAACCAGCAGCCAGGAGAAGAGACGTGGCGGAGTGGGAGTTGGAGCTAGAGCCAGAGCGAGAGAGGAAAAAGACAATTGCGGAAAAGAACCCGAGAGACTTGTGAAGAAAACAAACCTCTGTTGTGAACCTGGTCCCTGCTCTCATGTCGGTTACTGGTGACCTGGAGAACCCACTGGGGTCCAACATCCGCAACCACCAAAATGATTAATATTAAAATACTGTAGCGCAGTAGGCTAAGTATTCATCAAAAGTAAGGTCTTTTAAGAGTATATTTAACAATTTTGGCCGCTGTAACTGTCACGGGGGGTTTTTGCAGCTTACTGCGAGGTTTGCTTTCCCGGGATGCAAAGGGACTATTCCGGGACAAGGCGTGCAGGTAGGATCATATTTATTAATCTTCTCAGAACTCAAAGTACTACAAAGAAAACGGAAAACAAGGCGATCGCATTTGAAACAAAAAGTAAACTAACACTTAGCATAAACTATGACAAGGAAAACTTACTAGCTGTGGTATGAACAAACGAAAACGTACGTATACAAGGCATGAAGCGAACACTGGGAATCAGCTATTAACCGAACAATGACGCCAGCCCGACTGACTGGCAAAGGCAGGCTTAAATTGTGTCTCTTAATAAGAGCCAGGTGAGTGTCCCGAACACCAGCGGCAGGTGAAAATCATACGCAACAAAAAAAACAAGAGTGTACAAAAAAAAGAGGAAGTAATGGAGTTAAACCAACGGAACATAATGAAAACATGGTCCGGATCATGACAGTAACATTACGCACAGTTTGAACAGTAACACCATGTTTGAGCCCTTTGAGACACTAGTGATTTAGGGCTATATAAGTAAACATTGATTGATTGATTGATTGAATTTAGCAAAACAAAACACTGAACTTTAATCAAGTGATTTTTCATAGACTCCAAATCATTATTAACCCTGGAATACATCATCGGAAATACACTATATTTTCACTGGAACTAAGGGTCCAAGTCCAACTCCTGAGAAACAACCCCACGCCATCATTCCTCCACTGACCACCCTCTGTCAGTTTATGTGGCTTACTGCTGAGTTGCTGTTGTTCCCAAACTCCTCAACGTTCTTATAATAAAGCCGACAGTTGACTTAGAAATATTTAGGAGCGAGGATATTTCCCAAAAGGATTTGTTGCACGCTGGAAATCACTGAGAGCGGCCCATTCTTTTGCAAATGTTTTGTAGAAACAGTCTTCATGTCTAAGTGATTTATTTTATACACAACTGATTAAGAAACCTGATTCCCATCAAATTTATGGCTGGTTAAATACTTTTGGCAATATAGTGTACATCGCAGCCACACGCTTGCAGGCAATCAACAACCAGCGCACTTGGTTCTGATGAAGGCAGACAGCATAAAGACTAACGGACCAGAACATCCAGTGCCGCAATGTGGTTCACTCATTAAAAAGTTTTAAGTTAAAGAACCAGTGATTGTCTCACACACACACTAGGTGTGGCAAAATTATTCTCTGCATTTGACCCATCACCCTTGATCACCCCCTGGGAGGTGAGGGGAGCAGTGGGCAGCAGCGGTGGCAGTGCCCGGGAATCATTTTTGGGGATTCAACCCCCAATTCCACCCCTTGATGCTGAGTTCCAAGCAGTGAGGTAATGGGTCTCATTTTTATAGTCTTTGGTATGACTCGGCCGGGGTTTGAACTCACAACCTACCGATCCTGTCTCTGGCTTCCCTCCTCGTACCTGCTCTCTGTGCTTTCCCTCTGCCCGTGTCTTATGTCCTCTGTGTTCCCCTCCGTATCCTGTGATCGAGCTGTGCGCCTGGTTCCCTTGGACTTCCCTGCAGACTTTGGACTGCTTCCCTCGATCCTCGACTCCCGCTCGGACACGGACCTCGACACCTCATTTTTAAGATCTTTCAAGTTCTATTTAACACCTTTTAAAATATTTTTGGAGAAATTTAAGGTCTTTGTTTTAAGCTGTAACAACACCCATCACTCAAAGGTAATAGGCAAATAATTCTGACCGGGCAGCACAGGTTGCGTCCTCAAAAATCTAAATTTTTAAAAGCAAGACTGAAATGTATGTATGTTTTGACTAAGTAGTAACGTCAATAGATTTTAAAGATCTTTCAAATTTAATTTACGACCTTTTAAAAGATTGTTGGAAAAATTTAAAGCCTTTATTTTAAGCTGTAACAACACCCATCGCTAAAAGGTAATTTGCAAATAATTCCAACCGGGCAGCACAAAATGTTTAAAAGCAAGACTAAAATGTATGTATGTTTTGACTAAAAAGTAACATCAATAGATTTTAAAGATCTTTCAAATTTAATTTGCGACCTTTTAAAAGATTGTTGGAGAAATTTAAAGCCTTTATTTTAAGCTGTAACAACACCCATCACTAAAAGGTAATTTGCAAATAATTCCAACCGGGCAGCACAAAATGTTTAAAAGCAAGATTGAAATGTATGTATGTTTTGACTAAAAAGTAATGTCAATAGATTTTAAAGCTCTTTCAAATTTTATTTGAAAACATTTTAAAAGATTTTTGTAGAAATTTAAGGCCTTTATTTTAAGCTGTTACAACACCTATCACTAAAAGGTAATAGGCAAAAAATTCTGACTGGACATCACAGGTAGCCTACTTTGGTTGCGTCCTCAAAAATCAAAACGTTTAAAAGCAAGACTGAAATGTTTGTATATTTTGACTAAAAAGTAACGTCAATAGATTTTTAAGACCTTTCAAGTTCTATTCAAGACCTTTTAAAAGATTATTGGAGAAATTTAAGGCCTTTATTTTAAGCTGTAACAACACGCATCACTAAAAGGTAGTACGCAAATAATTCTGACCGGGCAGCACAGGTAGCCTACTTTGGTTGCGTCCTCAAAAATCTAAATGTTTAAAAAAAGACTGAAATGTATGTAAGTTTTGAATAAAAAGTAATCTCAATAGATTTGAAAGATCTTTCAAAATTAATTTGCGACTTTTTAAAAGATTGTTGGAGAAATTTAAAGCCTTTATTTTAAGCTGTAACAACACCCATCACTGAAAGGTAATTTGGAAATAATTCTGACTGGGCAGCACAAAATGTTTAAAAGCAAGACTGAAATGTATGTATGTTTTGAATAAAAAGTAATGTCAATAGATTTTAAAGATCTTTCAAATTTAATTTGAGACCTTTTAAAAGTTTTTTGTAGAATTTTAAGGCCTTTATTTTAAGCTGTTACAACACCCATCACTAAAAGGTAATAGGCAAAAAATTCTGACCGGGCAGCATAGGTAGCCTACTTTGGTTGCGTCCTCAAAAATCTAAATGTTTAAAAGCCAGACTGAAATCTATGTATCGTTTGACTAAAAAGTAACGTCAATAGATTTTAAAGATCTTTCACATTTAATTTAAGACTTTTTAAAAGATTTTCAGAAAAATTTAATGCCTTAATTTCGAATTAGTGGATGTAAGACTTTTTAAGAGCCCCTTGTCAATATAGTTTTAAATGTCGATTTAAGTCCCCTCTCATTTCCACAATTCATGTTCTTTTTGTGCAACCTCAAACGGCGAGAAGGCGTCGCCTTTTTGAAGGAAAAAAAAAAAGACATTAATGGAGTGTTTAAAAATAAGAATGAGGACTGGTCCTCAGCGTGAAGCGTTCTCATCTCTCCTTCGCTTTGACATTTGCGACTGCGTCCAGATATTAAATCTGTCACAGACGCAGCGTTTAATTACTCCTGCACTCACAAACCTTACCACGCTGAATAGTCTGCTGCTTTTCATCGAAGATAGCAGGGAGAATATGACGGAGTGGCATTTGAGTGCAGGCGGAAAATGATCAACGACTACGACAACCAAAAAAACCTGGCAGGCAAAAGACATTAAAACAAAGTTGAGAACTTAAGTTAAGTCCTGACGGACGGGAACTAAGACATAGCGTTGGAACAACAGGCTTTTTGATAACGTTTATTCAATGTCGGGTTTTGACGTTGATTTAACCATTGAAATTTGATCATTTCCCAACCAATATTTTACAACACAAATACAACGTTGAAAAAACATGCCTTTTTGATTACGTTTATTCGATGTTGGGTTCTGACGTTGATTTGAACATTGAAATTTGGTCATTTCCAACAAATATTTTACCACACAAATACAACGTTGGAACAACGCGCTTTTTGACAACGTTTAAACAATGTTGGGTTCGGACGTTGATTTGACCATTGAAATTTGGTCATTTCCCAACCAATATTCTACAAAACAAATATAACGTTGAAACAACATGCTTTTTGACGACGTTTATTCGGTGTCGGGTTCTGACGTTGATTTGAACATTGAAATTTGGTCATTTTCCAACAAATATTTTACAACACAAATACAATGTTGAAACAACGCGCTTTTTGACAACGTTTAAACAATGTCAGGTACTGACAATCTGACCATTGAAATTTGGTAATTTACCAACCAATATTCTACAACACAAATACAGCCTTGAAACAACGTGCTTTTTGATGTTGATTTGAACATTGAAATTTGGTCATTTCCCAGCAAAATTTTTACAACACAAATACAACGTTGAAACAACATGCTTTTTGACAACGTTTATTCGATGTTGGGTTCGGAGTTTGATTTGACCTTTGAAATTTGGTCATTTTCAACAAATATTTTACCACACAAATACACCGTTGAAACAACATGCTTTTTGACTACGTTTAATCAATGTTGGGTTCGGACTTTGATTTGACCATTGAAATTTGGTAATTTACCAACCAATATTCTACAACACAAATACAGCCTTGAAACAACGCACTTTTTGACAACGTTTATTCAATGTTGGGTTCTGACGTTGATTTGAACATTGAAATTTGGTCATTTCCCAACCAATATTTTACAACACAAATATAACGTTGAAACAACATGCTTTTTAACAACATTTATTCTGTGTCGGGTTCTGACGTTGATTTGAACATTGAAATTTGGTCATTTTCCAACAAATATTTTACCACACAAATACAACGTTGAAACAACGCGCTTTTTGACGACGCTTAAACATTGTTGGGTTCGGACGTTGATTTGACCATTGAACTTTGGTCATTTCCTAACCAATATTCTACAAAACAAATATAACGTTGAAACAACATGCTTTTTGAGGACGTTTATTCGGTGTAGGGTTCTGACGTTGATTTTAACATTGAAATTTGGTCATTTCCAACAAATATTTTACCACACAAATACAACGTTGAAACAACGTGCTTTTTGATCACGTTTATTCGATGTTGGGTTCTGACATTGATTTGACTATTGAAATGTCGGCAATTTCCAACAAATATTTTACCAAACAAATACACCGTTGAAACAACATGCTTTTGACAACGTTTAATAAATGTTGTGTTCGGACGTTGATTTGATCATTGAAATTTGGTCATTTCCCAACCAATATTGTCCAACACAAATACAACATTGAAACATGCTTTTTGATGACGTTTATTCTAAATCGGGTTGTGACGTTGATTTGAACATAACCTGACAGTTTGGTTATGGTTTAGTTTTTTCCTCTGCATTTGTGTTTGTTTCCTCTGACAGAGTTTGTTTATGACGAACCCCAAAAAGCAGAGAAGGAGGCAGGCATTGAGTAAGAAAACATGGTTTTAATTTGAACACTAAAACAAAACCAAACAAAGGGTACAAACAAAAGGCGGACAACAAACTAGGCTATGAAATCAGAAGCAGGGTACAAAAAACAGTAAGCTACAAACATCTACCAAATATAGCTTACCGCTACGCTGCAATCACACGACCAGTAGGAACGACAAGTAGAAAATTACATTGACATGACAGGAGCGACAACAATAATACAGCACAGACTGGATGGGTAGGCAGGTTAAAATAGGGGCGGGCTGATTGACACCAGGTGTGGCCAGGTGCCAATCAGTCACAGCTGAGGGGAAACAGCGCTCAGGGAAAAACACAGGAAACAGACAAAATAAGAGCGCTGACAGGAAATACTACACACACGGAGGAAACAAAGAGAAATGCAGAGGAAAAAAAATAAACCATTACCAAATTGTCAGTGACGAACCTGACAACAACGTTGAAACAACGTACTTTTTGAAGACGTTTATTCAACGCCAGGTTGTGACGTTGATTAGGCCATTTCCAAACCAATAGTTCACAACACAAATACAACGTTGAAACAACGCAACAATGTTGGGTTCTGACGTTGATTTGACCTTTTAAACTTGGTAATTATCCAAGTAATATTTTACAACACAAATACAACGTTGAAACAACAAACTTTTGGACAACATTTATTTACGTCACAACCTGACGTTGATTTGACCATTGAAATTTGGAAATTTCCCAACCGTCAACGTGGATCCAAAGTCAAACACCAATGTTGTCCCGCTTTACAAATACAACTATTTTTGGAACGTTGTTTCAAAGTCACTTTTTTAACGTTGTATCAATGTCTTGTGCCTGCTGGGAAGGATGTGAAATTAAACCTCATCAGTTTTTCTCTGACAGGTTCAGTGGAAAAAAAAACAAAAAACAAGGACACCCAGTCCAGTCTCTTTTTGTATGGCATACGGGAGGAGGTTGGCCTCGTTTACAACGAGTGCATCGGAGCGTCTTTTCCAGCTGGATGACAAAAAACATGTAGTGGAGTCTATTAGCTGTCTCTGCTCGGCCTCCGAGAAGAAAAGTCGGCACTGTGACAAGGACACTCCTGACTGCGCTCAATTCCGTTCGCCGGTTTTAAAGACTTCGTCTCGCTTGGAGGTCTGGGAGCTTTGAAGCCACTAACCCACTGTCATGTGTCCTCTGGGGTGGATACAAAGATCCAGGTGGAAGGGCAGAATGATCAGGAGATGGGAGGACAGATATCTCGAGGGATGGACCGGGAAGGGTGAATAGATGGAAAGATAACTGGATGGACGATAAATAGTCAGACAGCTGAAGGGACAGATGTATGAATAGACGGAATAGATGTATGGACAGAGGTGAGGGATGAATAGGTTAATGGGTGCACGGACAGGTAAAGACGTAAACGGATAGGTAGACGCTGGACGGACATTAGTGTATATCTTGACATGTATCCATAGATCAGTAGAAGCATTTAAGTCTCACCTTAAAACCCATTTGTATACTCTAGCCTTTAAGTAGATTCCCTTTGTTGATCCGCCGTTTATTTTCTTTTTCTCCTATGTCCCACTCTCCCTTGTGGAGGGGGTCCGGTCCGATCCGGTGGCCATGGATGACGTACTGGCTGTCCAGAGTCGGGACCCAGGATGGACCGCTCGTCCAGAGTCTGGACCCAGGATGGACCGCTTGCCTGTGTATGGGCTTGGGACATCTCTGCGCTGCTGATCCGCCTCCGCTTGGGATGGTTTCCTGCTGGCTCCGCTGTGAATGGGACTCTCGCTGCTGTGTTTGATCCGCTTTGGACTGGACTCTCGCAGCTGTGTTGGATCCATTATGGATTGAACTTTCACAGTATCATGTTAGACCCGCTCGACATCCATTGCTTTCGTTCTCTCCAAGGTTCTCATAGTCATCATTGTCACAGACGTCCCACTGGGTGTGAGTTTTCCTTGCCCTTATGTGGGCCTACCGAGGATGTCGTAGTGGTTTGTGCAGCCCTTTGAGACACTAGTGATTTAGGGCTATATAAGTAAACATTGATTGATTGATTGAATTAATAAACACCTCTGGGTGGGCGTGAAGAAAAAATGATGTTCCGTAGAAATACAGTCATGGTCAAAAGTTTACATATACTTGTAAAGAACATAATGTCATGGATGTGTTGATTTTCCAATAATTTCTACAACTCTTATTTTTTGTGATAGAGTGATTGGAGCACACACTTGTTGGTCACGGAAAAGCATTCATGAAGTTTGGTTCTTTTTATGAATTTCTTATGGGTCTACTGAAAATGTGACCAAAATCTGCTGGGTCAAAGGTATACATACAAGGGATGCGCGGTTTGCGGTCTCATCCGCGGATAAACCGCGGGTCGGGCGGGTGACATGACAAAAAAATAGATTTTAAATTGATTCAGGCGGGTGGCGGTTGAACCATTCAGAAATATTTAATATACATAGTTCAGGGATCGGTAAACTTTACCATTGAAAGATCCATTTTGACCCGTGTCACAAAGTAAAGAAGATAATAGGAGCACACCAAACAAGAATGACAAACACATTTCGGAAGAACATCCTCACTGTAACACAACATAAATGCAACACAACAAATACCCAGATTCCTTTGCATCCAGGACTCTTCCTGACTATATGATACACCCCGCTAGCACCATCTGCGGAAGCTGCATGCAACACGTTGCTGGACTGGTAAGCGGTTTGTGCTGTTGTTGAAGATGTTAAAGACAATGGCTTCATAGCACGCCCTTATTCTCGTTATCTGGATGAGCACCAGCAAATATTCGCGAGAATGGTTGCGGCTCCCATTTTCTTCTTTACTCTGTGAAACGGGTCAAAATAGCTCTTTGAGTGGTAAAGGTTGCCCGCCCCTGATATATAACAACGGGCGGGCGGTTGCTGTTTTGATAAAATGTTGGTTCGGGTGGATGGCGGGTGGATGACGACTTTAGTGATTCGGTTGCGGATGATATAATTGCCTATCCGCGCATCTCTAATACATACATCAATGTTAATATTTGGTTACATGTCCCTTGGCAAGTTTCACTTTAAGTAGCCATCCACAAGCTTCTGGCAAGCTTCTGGTTGAATTTTTGACCACTAGTCTCGACAAAATTGGTGCAGTTCAACTAAAATTGTTGGTTTTCGGACATGCACTTGTTTCTTCAGCATTGTCCACACGTTTAAGTCAGGACTTGGTGAATGCTAATTCAAAACCTTGATTTTAGCCTGATTTAGTCATTCCTTTACCACTTTTGATGTATGTTTAGGGTCATTGTCCTGCTGGAACACCCAACAGCGCCCAAGAACCAACCTCTGGGCTGAGGATTTTAGGTTGTCCTGAAGAAATTGGAGGTAATCCTCCTTTTTCATTGTCCCATTTACTCTCTGTAAAGCCACAGTTCTATTGGCAGCAAAACAGTCCCAGAGCATAATACTGCCACCACCATGCTTGACGGTAGGGTGGTGTTCCTTGGATTAAAGGCCTCACCTTTTCTCCTCCAAACATATTGCTGGGTATTGTGGCCAAACGGTTCAATTTGTCTTACATCTGACCCCTAAGTGCGGGGGGGTGTAATAGCATCTTTTGTACCGAGGATGTTGTTGTGGTTTGTGCAGCCCTTTGAGACACTTGTGATTTAGGGCTGTATAAATAAACATTGATTGATTGATTGATTGATAGTGTGAGTAAAAGGACTATTCTATACATACATACACACAGATAAAAAAAAAACAAAGAACATTTACTTCAGGTGGGGCGGGGGGAAATAATAGGTGTCCCTTAGGGGGGTCTGACAGAAGAAAATGGGGACTCACCATAATTAACAGATGGCTGAAGAAATGGAGACCGTACAGCAAAACAGGCCCAGAGCATAATACTACCACCACCATGCTTGACGGTAGGGATGGTGTTCCTGGGCAATTATTTTGACTCGGGGGCCAAATTTAGAGAAAAAAAAAATGTCTGTGGGGAACGGTGTATCTATTTTTAGGAACACTAATACAAAGCCTCACAATAATGTCTGATTGAATGCTAAAAACGTATTGACAGACCGCCTTAAAAAACGGAACGGAATTTACATTTTTTTTTTTTTTTACTGAATGAGACACCCAGAATGTACATGAAAATAATGAACATGGGATTTTCAATATTACCTATGAACAATAAAACACTGAATATTGACAAAATATGAACGTCACCCCCCCCCCCCCCCCCCCTCTTGATCGACATATTTTACAATCCACAAAAAATGCAACAACCACAGCGAAATATGAGCGCGAAGGGTAAAAAAACCTACTATCTGATATATCTGATACACCACTAAGCTATAGAACGTTGTTGTAAAAATCTCCTTCCGCGTCTGTCCAGCATTTAAGGCTGGCCGCTCTGGAAACACTCTGTGGAAACGCTCCCCACCCACACTGCTTGGTGGCTCGTCTGAGCTGCTGTGACTTAGATTACCATATTAACTAATTAGATTACCACAGTAACTAGTATATCTTGTAAAAGCGCAGATTCCAACCATTTGAAATACAAACCCCGTTTCCATGAGTTGGGAAATTGTGTTAGATGTAAATATAAACGGAATACAATGATTTGCAAATCATTCTCAACCCATATTCAGTTGAATATGCTACAAAGACAAAATATTTGATGAACTAACAAACTGAATTTTTTTTGGCAAATAATCATTAACTTTAGAATTTGATGCCAGCAACACGTGACAAAGAAGTTGGGAAAGGTGGCAATAAATACTGATAAAGTTGAGGAATGCTCATTAAACACTTATTTGGAACATCCCACAGGTGTGCAGGCTAATTGGGAACAGGTGGGTGCCATGATTGGGTATAAAAACAGCTTCCCAAAAAATGCTCAGTCTTTCACAAGAAAGGATGTACAAAGTTGTAAAATGTAAAAAGTTATTTTTTGGTTTCATCTGACCACATGAAATTCTCCCAATCCTCTGCTGTATCATCCATGTATCCATTTTGGTATAAACTCAACTCGTCGTGTTTGGAGGAAGAAGAATACTGAGTTGCATCCCAAGAACACCATACCTACTGTGAAGCATGGGGGTGGAAACATCATGCTTTGCGGCTGTTTTTCTGCTAAGGGGACAGGACGATTGATCTGTGTTAAGGAAAGAATGAATGGGGCGATATATCGTGAGATTTTGAGCCAAAACCTCCTTCCATCAGTGAGAGCTTTGAATGGTTGACCAAATACTTATTTTCCACCATAATTTACAAATAGATTTTTAGAAATTCCCACAATGTGAATTCCTCGATTTTTTTTTCACATTCCGTCTCTCACAGTTGAAGTGTACCTATGATGAAAATTACAGACCTCTGTCATCATTTTAAGTGGGAGAACTTGCACAATCGGTGGCTGACTAAATACTCTTTTGCCCCACTGTATAAGAAATACTTGAGGGGGAAAAAAAATAAAATAATATATATATATATATATATATATATATATATATATATATATATATATATATATATGAGAAATACTTGAAAACGTATAGACCCCCCCCTCCCCCCTGCCCCCCATCTCCCAAATTCGGAGGTCTCAAGGTTGGCAAGTATGGGATACAGCATCGTGGCCACCTCCATTCAAAAGCACTAATTTAGTGTGGCTTCGAACATTGTCGTCGTGACAGATTTACAGCCTTATCTCAAAAACAACCATAATATTTCAGTTTATATTGTAGCCGAACCTTCTTTCCAAAGATATCATGTCCAAAGAACATTTCTTTTTACAACTTTTTTGCCCGTTTATTGTGTTTTGCTTACTTTTTCAATGAATGTCAAGAAGGCATTGGAGTTTTGAATTGGCTTTACTCTGATAGGAGATATCAGACATATAGATAGTTGCATTAACAGCTGGACGGAGGGATGACAAAACATGATAAATGGACAAAAGAATGGACAGATAAAAGGATGACAGATGATGGCGATATCACATGGATGGACGAACGGGCGGTGGAAGGATTAACAGATGGACGAGCAGTCAGGAGAGATAGGGCCGGAGACACAGATGGGGAGACAAACTGGCGGATGGACTAATAGCCAACACTTTTAAAAGTATTAGATGGATCAAGGCTGCAGGTTTAAATGTGTCGTCTGCTATGTGTCTATGTGACAGGTCAAATGTTGCGTTGCAAGGGTGACCGCGTCCGCGCTTTAGTCACCGCCTGCACTGTGACGGAAATATCACACGAGCCCCCGATGCACACATAACATGTTTATGAAAATCCATAAGGCTACTGCGCAAACAACTCCACCTCCCCAGAAGAAATTGCCAAACGCCAGTTCCGTTTCTCTCTTCAGGTGCAATTTTAATTCTTCTCTACGCTTGTGGCCTCTCCCACTGTCAGGAAGTGACCATCGCTACAAGATGACGCTTTGGTTAAAATGGTGACGTTACGATCTAAAACACTACCTTGTGGTCAACATAACATGGAACCGGGGTGATTGGGTCAAAATGTAGCCATGCATACAATACTATAGCAATAAACAGTACGCAACCTGTTTATCTCACCTACCGCATTTTTTTTCCTACGCTTTGTACCCTGCGGCCTAAAAAAACAGTGCGGCTAATTTATACAATTGTCTTTGTTTTGTATTCAACAAATGGTTTTCAGCTGCGACAAAGACACTAAAAAAGGTGTGTTATTGTTTGTGCTATGGCGCCATGTTTTGGACGAGTTAGCTCATTTGAATGTGTACTTCCTGTTTCATCCCTTCAACTGGGAGTATATGTCATGGCCCAGGCACATGCCAATGCGCACCTCGGGACACGCCCACGGCCCGCTCCTCTCCTGCACGCGTCACTCCACCGGCTGCAAACAATCTGAAATCCGCGCACCTGTCTGTGATGATCTTCCTGGTGTTCTTCAGCCCGCGCAACCTGCCATCCCTCGCTGGAATATAATCATCTGTTGGTGTTCATTCCCGGTGTGCATCCCTGAGTCAAGCCGTGCGTCTTGTGTTCCATGCCTCCCTCGCGCTTCCTGGTTCTCGATTCCTCGCCTGCCCACGGACTTCGACGACTCGCTCCTGCCTCTTGACCCAGCTTCCGCCCCTGGACAACTCTGCCTGCCTTGCCCTTGTCAGACTACACCGCTCCTCTCAACACGCACCTCCAACATCTACGGTAAAACCCTCCAGTTAAATACTACACATAGTGTGTCACCCATTCCCTTTTGGATCGAGTTCACACTCTACTTCCTTAGTTTAGTTTGTATTGTTTCGTATTATTTTTTTATTATTATATATATTAGCTATACATACAATAAGTAATCTTAGAGGTCCCCCTGGTGTCTGTTGCCGTCATCTCCCCTCTGCAAGCATAACAGTATATCGTGTTTACTATTTGTTCATAGCTTTTCTGCTTGAATGTATTGTTAATCATTTATTCATTTATCACTCCAAGCAACGTTTGTCGGTTTTACAATGTAACTAAAACTATTGCTTACTCATTAAACCATTCCATGTGTGATGTCTGTAGGAGTGTTTTTTAATTTGTACGTGCTTTTGATGATTGCATCTGGTACTCACTGTGTTAAAAAATAATGTTCAAAATATAAAACATTCTCATGCATTTAAATCCATCCATCCTTTTTCTATCGCAACGGTTTAAGAAGTCGCATTAATGGTAAGAAGTTATTTTATTTATTATTGGTTTTCTTCAGAATAACAATGCCATTTAAAAGAATAAGATGCTTTTTGTACGTACTCTAAATATATTGGTCTCACCTAAAAATGAACGCATTTAGTTGTATTCAGTGGTAAATGTTTTTATATGGCTCTCAAGGAAATACATTTTGAAATATATGGCTTTCATGGCTCTCTCAGCGAAAACGTTTTCTCGACTTCCGATTAGCAAATAAGCTAACACGTTTACAAGTGTTTGTGTTGGTATTTTTTACTTACAATGCCATTCATTTCGTATCGTGTCAGTTTCGTGAACTTACCAAATATTATTGAATCCGTTTAGCTGATTGGCGAGCGAGCTTCCGCATCTAGTGGGTCCATGATGACGACTTCTGTTTTGTTTGAACAGCCGTTTTACTGCCATGTTAAAAACGCCGTTTGGAAACCATAATATATATATATATATATATATTATCCCCACAGGACAGGACCATAAGCCCCAGATATATACCAATACGAAAGCGTTTGTAAATGTTTATTTACATACCTTAATGGTATATATATATATATATATATATATATATATATACATATATATAAACGTTTATTTCTTTTAAAATTGGGTGGGTGCGGTTTAACTACCAGCGTGGTCTACAATGTTACGTCGCTAACATATCATTAGAAATTGTCCTCTACTGTTACTAGACGTACTGCTTCATTGAATCCACTGTTGCCCTAAATTGTAGGCACTGTCTCTGCATTTAAATGTAGGTTTTTCCATGATATATTTTGGTTTGGACTGAACTTGCCAATAAATGGAAAATAAAAATGGCAGACTCGTGCAGAGGTCTCCGGGAAAAACTCTAGCATGTATGGAGATATCCGCTGACGTCACAGGTGTTGTAAAACTCCTATTAACAATCCATCCGTCCATCCATCTTATTCCGCTTATCCGGGGGCAGCAGCCTAAGCAAAGAAGCCCAGACTTCCCTCTCCCCAGCCTTTTTGTCCAGCTCCTCCCGGGGGATCACGAGGCGTTCACAGGACAGCCGGGAGACATACTCTTCCCAACGTGTCCTGGGTCTTCCCCGTGGCCTCCTACCGGTCGGACGTGCCCGAAATATCTCCCTAGAGGGGCGTTCAGGTGGCATCCTGACCAGATTCCCGAACCACCCCATCTGGCTCCTCTCAATGTGGAGGAACAGCGGCTTTAGTTTGAACTCTTCCCGGATGGCAGAGCTTCTCACCCTATCTCTAAGGGAGAGCGTAAATAACTCATTTTGGCCGCTTGTACCCGCGATCTTGTCCTCTCGGTCATAACCCAAAGCTCATGACCATAGTTGAGGATGGGAATGTAGATCGAACGGTAAATTGAGCACTTTGCCTTCCGGCTCAGCTCCTTCTTCACCACAACGGATTGATAGAGCGTCCGCAATACTGAAGACGCCACACCGAATCTTGTCTAAATCTTCCATGATGAAACTAGTGAGAATAGGAAAGGATTTAAGAAGAGTATTAACCCCCATCCATCATGTGATCGTTTTTATATGCAGAAGCAGGAAAGGGACTGGGGTGTGGGCAGAATGGGTTGAAACGGGTTCGGTGCGTTTCCCATGCAGGCTGTCAGGACTTATAATCTGTTCTGATCCTACTTTTTGGTAGGGGTGGGGACGTCTCCAGCCTGTTAAAGCTTCAGTTTGATAAAGCCTACGATAGGGCTAAGGAATCAAATGCTCTGGTAGAGGCAGAGATTGAAAAGCATACAAAAAGAAGTGCAAGGCTAACTGAAGACAGTTCGGTGTGTGTATGTCAGCACTCACCTTTAGTCCAGAAGAGTATCCATAACTATCTTGAAACTTCATTAAGCGGTTCTATAAATACAGTGGGGCAAAAAAGTATTTAGTCAGCCACCGATTGTGCAAGTTCTCCCACTTAAAATGATGACAGAGGTCTGTAATTTTCATCATAGGTACACTTCAACTGTGAGAGACAGAAAGTCCATCCATCCATACATCTTCATCCGCTTATCCGAGGTCAGGTCGCGGGGGCAGCAGCCTAAGCAGGGAAGCCCAGACTTCCCTCTCCCCAGCCACTTCGTCTAGCTCTTCCCGGGGGAAGACATAGTCTTCCCAACGTGTCCTGGGTCTTCCCCGTGGCCTCCTACCGATTGGGCGTGCCCTAAACACCTCCCTCGGGAGGCGTTCGGGTGGCATCCTGACCAGATGCCCGAACCACCTCATCTGGCTCCTCTCGATGTGGAGGAGCAGCGGCTTTACTTTGAGTTCCTCCCAGATGACAGAGCTTCTCACCCTATCTCTAAGGGAGAGCGTAAGAAACTCACTTCGGCCGCTTGTACCCGTGATCTTGTCCTTTCGGTCATGACCCAAAGCTCATGACCATAGGTGAGGATGGGAACGTAGATCGACCGGTAAATTGAGAGCTTTGCCTTCCGGCTCAGCTCCTTCTTCACCACAACGGATCGGTACAACGTCCGCATTACTGAAGACGCCGCACCGAACCGCCTGTTGATCTCACGATCCACTCTCCCCCCACTCGTGAACAAGACTCCGAGATACTTGAACTCCTCCACTTGGGGCAGGGTCTCCTCCCCAAACCGGAGACGGCACTCCACCCGTTTCCGGGCGAGAACCATAGACTTGGACTCGGAGGTGCTGATTCTCATCCCAGTCGCTTCACACTCGGCTGCGAACCGATCCAGTGAGACCTGAAGATCCCGGCCAGATGAAGCCATCAGGATCACATCATCTGCAAAAAGCAGAGACCCTCAACGCCTTGACTGCACCTAGAAATTCTGTCCACAAAAATATATCCTATTAACAATTGTTAATAAATATCCCCTCAACGCCTCCATGGTTTGAATTCACATTTTCGGGCTCCCAAATACACAAAAACTGGTGCCAACAGGCAATAAAAGTGGGTGGCAAATTGGAGAAAGGTAGTCAAAACAGTTCAGGGTGGTACTTTGCAAGAAAAGTTTAGGAACTTTAGTGATGGAGTTCATTCAGTACCAGGACAGCAAGTAGTGTAATCCCATAGATGCATTGCAGATTATAGAGGGATTATAGGAGTGGCTCACACCACTGATGATAAGCATGCAAAGACCTGAACTGTACCTGCAGCACAAAATGTCTTTTCTACCTTTATAGACGTTACATCAGTGACTTTCACACTAGATTGAAACTTTTTTTGTCCAAATGTCCAAAACACACCAAGCAATGGTGCACAGGAAGGCGTCAAAAGTCCCAATTTTCTCCAAGATACCTCCCCAGGTTTCCAGTCCCACGAGTCCCGCCACCTGCTGCAGTGGTCCCGGGATGCAAAAAATGTCCAAAACGCACCTGCCAAAGTTCCACAGGAAGTGGGGGAGAAAAGTCGGTAAAGTCCCCCAAATTTTCCAAATACCTACCTAGGTTCAAGTCCCACATGGATTTTTGAATATTTTACCGACTTTTCTCACTTTTTTTCCCGGCCTTCCCGTGGGACTTTGCTGGGTACGTTTTGGACACTTTGTGCATCCCGACCAGCGGTGGGACTTGTGGACTCGAACCTGGGTAGGTATTTTGAACATTTTTGGGACTTTTGCCGACTTTTATCCCCCCTACCTATAAAACTCGGCTGGGTGTGTTATGGACATTTTGGGCATCCCGGGTCTTGCGCGGCCATACATAAGATTTTATGTTTGAGTGTTTAACTTGTTTTAAGGGTTTTGGTCCTAAATGACGTCAGTAGGATATTACAGCTTGTTGCTGAGATTTGATGACCTATATTGACTAAAACATGCTTGAAACTTATTTTGTCCAAATGTCCAAAACACACCCAGCAATGGTGCAAAGGAAGGCGTCAAAAGTCCCAATTTTGTCCAAAATACCTCCCCGGGTTTTCAGTCTCACGAGTCCCGCCACCTGCTGCAGGGGTCCCGGGATGCAAAAAATGTCCAAAACGCACCCGGCAAAGTTCCACGGGAAGTGGGGGAGAAAAGTCGGCAAAGTCCCCAAAATTTTCCAAATAGGTTCGAGTCCCACATGGATTTTTTAATATTTTACCGACTTTTCTCACTTTTTCCCCGCCTTCCCGTGGGACTTTGCCGGGTACGTTTTGGAGAACTTTGTGCATCCCGACCGGCGGTGGGACTTGTGGGACTCGAACCTGGGTAGGTATTTTGAACATTTTTGGGACTTTTCCAACTTTTTTCCCCCTCCCCATGGGACTCGGCTGGGTGTGTTATGGACATTTTCGGCATCCCGAGACTTGCGCGGCCATACATAAGATTTTATGTTCGAGTGTTTTACTTGTTTTAAGGGTTTTGGTGCTAAATGATTTCAGTAAGATATTACAGCTTGTTGCCGACATTTTATGACCTATATTGAGTAAAAAATGCTTAAAACTATTTTTGTCCAAATGTCCGAAACACACCCAGCAATGGTGCACAGGAAGGCGGGGAAGAAAAGGGGAAAATGCGGCCAAAATGTTCAAAAGACCCAATTGTGTCTAAAATACCTCCCCGAGTTCAGTCCCACACAAGTCCCGGGATGCAAAACATGTCCAAAACGCACCCAACAAAGTCCCACGGGAAGTGGGGGACAAAAGTGAGAAAAGTCAGCAAAAGTCCCGAAAAATTTTCAAAATACCTATTTTATTATTATTCGTGCATCTGCTTGAAGTTAGGTCACCCTGTCTCTAAGAAACTACTGACACCTCTGTTTTTGACTTTAATCTGTTTTTAACTTGAACCGAGGGTCCTTGAACGCACCACGGTTATGTGCAATAAAGTGCACAAGTGAAACTTGCACATCATTTTCTCCTAAGATGCCACAGATAGATATGTCCATCCATTTTCTACCGCTTATTCCCTTTTGGGGTCGCGGGGGGCGCTGGCGCCTATCTCAGCTACAATCGGGCGGAAGGCGGGGTACACCCTGGACAAGTCGCCACCTCATCAAGGGCCACAGATAGATATATTATATTCATATCTTTTCTTCTATCACCTCATCTTTGTTCCAAAATGCTCGTGCTGTGTGTTCATGCTTAAAGGTGAGCTCTGACGTCTGTGATGAGCAAAGTGTTCGAAGCTTGCCATTATCCAAGCGGAACAAACTATTTAGTATTTTTAACATGTCTTTAAGTGCATTCAAGCAACCTTATTATTAAACGTTCATGGCTACTGTATATTATTTTAAATGAACATTTATGACATTGTTTTTTTTATAACATATCTTTAAATGACAGAAAAATAAAAATCTACAAACCTCACAAAAGCTTTGGCTGCCGGTAATTTGTTCCAAATTATCCTTCCGCTTCAACGTCCCGGCCAACAGCTGTACTTCTCGTATGTTTTTCATTGGTAACGATGTCACACTTAAATTCAAACTATAATCAGTGTCAATCATCTGGGAGGCGCGCTCCCAGATGATTGACACTGGTGTGCGTCGGGGCCGTGACAGTACCCCCCACCTTATACGAGACTCCCAATGAGCTACGGGGTGCATCCGGGTTGGCATGGTAAAAATCTTCTAAAAGCGATGGGTCCGCGATTTAGGAGGCTGGCACCCAGTATCGGTTCTCCGGTCCATAGCCTTCCCAGTCGACCAGGTAGACCAACCCCCTTACCATGAATTGATTAACGTGGACCCCGACTCAAACAAGTTGAAAAACCTATTCGGGTGTTACCATTTAGTGGTCAATTGTACGGAATATGTACTGAACTGTGCAATCTACTAATAAAAGTTCCAATCAATCAATTGAATACCCTGTCGACGAACCCTGAGGATCCCCTTCACTGTCCCTGCCCGAAAAGAAAGCCATGCGGGAATACATTTCCGACTCTCTTGCCTACGGCATCATTACCCCCTCTAAGTCTTCGGTGGTGGCAGGATTCATTTTTGTGGGCAAGAAGGACGGATCTCTACGCCCGTGTATTGACTACCGCCAATCTGCACTAATGGGATTGATAAAGGGCGGGCTGGATTAAGGTCCAGTACACCCACGGATCGACAAGCATACTTGCCAACCCTCCCGGATTTCCCGGGAGACTCCCGAAATTCAGCGCCTCCCCCGAAAACCTCCCGGGACAAATTTTCTCCCGAAAATCTCCTGAAATTCACACGGAGCTGGAGGCCACGCCCCCCAACATTGAGTCAGACCTGACTCAATGTTGTGACCCTCTTAAACAGGACAATACTGCCATCTACTGTACATAGAATAGAATGTAAATATATTCTACATTTAAGTGCAGTCAAGGAACATGTATTAGGGAGTCTGTTCTGAAGCCCACAGTAAAGAGACGTACCTTCATCATGTCGTCTGGTTTTGACTCCAACCCAATATATTACACCGTCGACGGGCAAAATGAAGAAATACGCTTGCAAGTTCCAGAATGATTGGAAACAAAAATTTTAGATAATCCAGGAGAGTTTGAAGGGGAAGGGGTATGTTGCCTGTAAATTTTGTAGAACAGACTTCTCCATAGAACACGGCGGCCAAACGGATATACTCAGCCATGAACGGTAAGCGAAGCACAAAGCGTCCGCAACGCAGCATCGTTCACAACCCAGTATTATGGCCCACCTCGCAAAATGGAGACGGTAGACCCGATGGTGTATCTTATGCTGAGACAAAGATGGCTATGCTGATAGCTGGAAGCAACATTCCCGTTCTCATTTGCGGATGTCTACAACAAATCCGTGAAGGATATGTTCCTGGATTCGGAGATCGCTCGCCAATACGCAAATGGCAGAACAAAGGTTACTCAAATAGTGAAAGGTAAGTGTTGTTTTTTTTTTTACCAACCAGCAAGCACAGTACAGTTAGTAGAACAAATGTGTTTTTATTACTGTGTATTTGATAGGTGCCGCCAGAAATTCAACTATTTCTTTTATTTATATATATAATAAAATAAATATATATAGCTAGACTTTACTTAAAGTCAAGTATTTCATACATACATACATATATATATATATATATATATATATATATATATATGTATACATATATGAAATATGTATATATACATATATATATATATATATATATATATATGTATATATATATGTATACATATATGAAATATGTATGAAATACTCGAGTTGGTGAATTATACGCCACCCCTCCTAACCACGCCCCCCGCCCCCAACCAGGCCTCCGCCCCACGCCCGAACCCCGACCTCCCGAAATCCCGTCATCTCCCCTCTGCGATCTATAACAATCAGGCTGGATTTGACAATGTCCATACGAGAAATTATTTTGGCGACATTGTATTAAGCAGACCAGCCAGTAAGCCTTAGGAAGCCTCATGTTAGATGTGTGTATATTTAGTAGGGGTTTCCAAAAAGAATATATTTTGAAATAAATCGTGATTCTTAATTGTTACAATTTTTAAACATTTAGACAAATGTTTTAATTTGTAATAGTTTTTTAAAATCTGTCTTTTCCAGCCAGGCAAATCATATTGTTGATGGAGCTGCTCATATTTGATGTACAGATAAGTAAGTAATACACAAATGTATCAAGTTGTTTGTCTATTTTTTGGAGGAATGTAGTTCAATCAATCAATCAATCAATGTTTACTTATATAGCCCTAAATCACTAGTGTCTCAAAGGGCTGCACAAACCACTACGACATCCTCGGTAGGCCCACATAAGGGCAAGGAAAACTCACACCCAGTGAGTTAACTATAATATAGAACTGGCATCTAATGTTATTAAAAAAAGTGTGAATAAATAATCGTTTTGAATCGAGAATCGATTCTGAATTGAATCGTTACCCCCAAGAAATGGATCAAATCGAATCATGTGGCATCCAAAGATTCACAGCCCTAATACTTAGTGTTTTTTACTTAAGTAAATGTTAAAAAAGTTATTATTTCTGACTAGGGTTGTATGGTGTATCGTTATTGGTACAGCGTTTCACTTGATTGTGAAAAATGTTGTCAATATTCAGTGTTTTATCCTCCATAGCTAATATTGTAAATCCCACATTCTTGATTTTCATGCACATTCTTGGTGTCTCATTCAGTAAAAAAATGTCAAACTCCATTCCGTTTTTTAAGGCGGTTTTTGATAACGTTTTTAGCTTTCAATCATTATTGTGAAGTTTTGCATTAGTGGTCCTAAAAATAGATATACCCCCACCAGACACACTTTTTTATGTAAATCTGGCCCTCCGAGTCAATTAATTGCCCAGGCCTGCTCTAACCACTGAGTAGGTGTGTCATATTCGGTACTATACTGCCACCCGTCATCATCATCATGTCAATACATTGTTGGTATATGAGCAGATGAGCATGTTCGGCAGCGCCCAGGCACAGAGTACTTTCAAACAGACAGTGTGTAGACCGAAAAGAGAGAATGGACGCATTTTGGCTTAAAAACAAAAGATAAAGGTGCAGATATAACGCTGAAATGCCCTCAGGAAGAGGTGCCTTAAGACATGGTTAGCATCGACAGTCTGCAATGTTGTAGCTACTTCGAAATCCTTAATCCTCTCTTCCATGACGACAAATAAAGTACGTTTCTTACAAGTATCATCCCTGCAGGACGAGGAATAGCTAAACATGCTTCACTACTCACCGTAGCTCACAGGCATCACCTCTAATGACGCCATTCCCGAATGTAAACAAACGCCATTGGTGGATCTACACCTGACATCCAATGTAATGATACCAAATACAGGATCGTATGTAGTCGATACTAGTATGATTTTATCGATATTTTTTAGCATCACAACATTTTCTTTCATATTTTTAACAATCATATTATGTTTATAAACTCAGGAAATACATCCCTGGACACATGAGGACTTTGAATATGACCAATGTATGATCCTGTAACGACTTGGTATCGGATTGATACCCAAATTTGTGGTATCATCCAAAACGGATGTAAAGCATCCAAACAACAAGAAAATAATTGATAATTACATTTTAACAGAAGTGTAGATAGAACATAATAAAAGAGAAATTAAGCATACATTAACAGTAAATGAACAAGTAGATTAATAATTAATTTTCTACCACCTGTCCCTCATCATTTTGACAAAATAATAGAATGAAAAATGACACAATATGTTACTGCATATATCAGCACACTAATTAGGAGTCTTTGTTTGCTTACTTATTACTAAAAGACAAGTTGTCTAGTATTTTATTTAAGGACAAACTTGCCATAAGAAACATGTTTAATGTCTCGTAATATTTTTTGTTATAATTAAGCCAATTATGCCATTTTTTGCGGTGCCCTTTATTTAGAAAAGTATCAAAATACATTTTGGTACCGGTACCAAAATATTGGTGTGGTGGGCGTGGCCTGGGGACCTGCAGCGAAGCGGGTGTGGCTGAACCGGCTTCGAGATTAGCGACAGGTGCGTAGATGACACAGCTGAGAGTGTTTGTCTGATCACCTGTCGCCCTGTTAAAGGCAGCAGTCGTGAAGGAAAGGGGGAGTTGTTGATGGCGGTTGGCGAAGCACGAGGGGAGCGAGAGCAAGTTAGACCACTCTTAGGGAAACCATTCATGTGCTCGATCTAGGATAGGCAATTGCTGGAAAGCACATAAAGACTTTGCACGATCTGGCGTTTATTGTAAAATAAACATTATTGTTGACCCTGAAAAGGAGTGGTGATGTCGGTACCTGGTGGCCCAAAGAACCCGGAAGGAAGCGACTTCCACAATTAGTATCGGGACAACACTATTTCTGACGCAGTTTAATGAACAAATAATATTTATTTTAAGTTTTTACTGTTTTTTTTTTGCATGTCCCTGCCTTACATGTATGACATTGCATAGGATGGTCAGATCAAAGGCATTTATTTCAAACCTTAGCCACAATCGATGAGCCGACACACAACACCTTTTCCTCTCATTGAACCTCTTCCCTTCTTCCCTCTCTCTCCTCCTGCCAGCTCCATCCCTCTGCCCCCCCCCCCCGCCCCCCCCAACCTTCTTAAATGTGACTTTGCCGTCCCTTTTCAACGGCCCTTGATCTCTTCTAAATGCTTTGGGGCCCGCCTGCCAATCCCCTCAGCACCGATGTTCCAGATCCTTCTGCCAAAGGCGTACTGGAAAATCAGCAGAATCACGGACCGGTGCCCGCTGGCCCTCATCCCTGTCACTAAACAACCCGGGGAGGCGTGATGCCAGCCAGCCTGGCGGTGGACACTGGAGAAGGCAATCAATCTGTGACGCTTGTGCACCTGACAAATTAGCGCTCGGGTTGAATGAGGTGGTCTGGCCCCTCTGTGTGCCGTCAACAGTACGTTCTCTCAGTGTCTGAAGTCATCCGGGGTCTGGGTACCCCAGTAGAACTCAACAATACAGATGTGATTAATTATGACATTTTCCCAGCCACAATGATCCACATCTGCTGGATCTATTCTCTATTTTATGCTGTAGATGTTTCATGTCATGTCATATTGTTCATGGTACTTGTTAATTTTTTGTATATATGATATAAACCAGGGGTCGGCAAACTTTACCACTCAAAGAGACATTTTGACCCGTTTCACAAAATAAAGAAGATAATGGGAGCCGCAACCATTCTCGCTAATATCTGCTGAGGGTCACCCAGGTAACAATAATAAGGGTGTGCTATGAAACAATTGCCTTTGACGTCTTCTACAACATGTACAAACAGCTCACCAGCCCAGTAACATGTACGTGGCTTCCGCTGATACACTTACACGACTGCAAGGCATATAGTCAACAGCCATACAGGTTACACTGAAGGTTGTGATATAAACAACTTTAACACTCTTACTAATATGCGACCCACACCAAACAAGAATGACAAACACATTTCGGGAGAACATCCTCACAGTAACAGAACATAAAGGCAACATAACAATTACCCAGCATCCCATGCATCCATGACTTTTCCAGGCTATATTTTACATCCCGCTACCACCAAACCCCACCTCTGTGCGTTGGTTGAGGTGGGCGGGGTTGGGGGTGTATAATATAGCCTGGAATAGTCATGGATGCATGGGATTCTAGGTAATTATGTTGCGTTTATGTTGTGTTACTGTGTGAGGATGTTCTCCCGAAATGTGTTTGTCATTCTTGGTGTGGATCCACAGTGTGGCGCATATTAGTAAGAGTGTTAAAGTTGTTTATATCACAACCTTCAGTGTAACCTGTATGGCTGTTGACTATTTGCCTTGCAATCTCGTACGTGTGGCGATAGAGGCAGCGAGATGCATGCGTCCGGCCGGCATGCTATCTGCGTGCCGGCATAAAGGCGGGTGATGACATGTTGTAGAGGACGTTAAAAGTAACGCCATCACGGCACGCCCTCAATATTGTAGTCCGAGTGAAAATCGGAGAATGTTAACCCCGGTTGATGTCCGGGACAGGCACCAAAATCCGGAAACCCCCCGAAACAACCGGGGGGGGGGTTTGAGCCATATGCAGCTGAGCCACATCAGAGTGGCCAAAGAGCCGCATGCGGCTTCGGAGCTGCGGGTTGCCGACCCCTGATATAAACATATATTGTATATGTCACACCGCGGTGAGGGATGTTTTGTCTTGGTTTGTTGTGTTTTGTGAATTGCATGTTTTACTTTGAAAAGTAACTGCCTTCGTTTCAGATCACTTGCCTTTCCTTTTGTGTCATCAGTCTGAAGTCATCCCTGACCCCTGATTGTTTCCACCTGTTTCCCGTTACCCTCATGTGTCTTATAATCCCACGCCTCCCCTTGTTCTGCACCAGATCGTCTCGAGTATTCGTGCCCCTCTAGCGTCTGTTTGCATACCTTGATGTCATGATCCGCTACTCAGATCATGGCACATTCTGGTTTTGGTTCTGTTTTTGTATCTCGTCTTGTTATGTGACTTCCTTAGTTCCTGGTGGCACTTCCTGTTTTGTTTCTTTGCCATGGCTACGTATTAGTGTCACCTGCCTTGTGTTTTGACACGCGCACCTGCCTCCTAAAATCTGTCTCTATTTAAGCCTGCCCTTTTTGTTCCTTCGGTCTCGCAGTGTAAAACGTGCCTTCGATGCAACAGGTGACGTCGCTATCCAGCATTGAGGTAAAAAGACTCATTGTATTTGTTAGCGTCCACACTATTCCTTTGTTTTTACCTAGCTCACATGCTAGCACTTTCAGTTATTTCTAGCTCCCATGCTAGTTCTTTTGTTTTTGTTTATAGTGCCTTCGTGCAAGTGTTTCTGTTCTTAGTTTGTTCTTTATTGATAAATAAATCATCATTCTTACCTCAACGCTGTGTTCCATTCCGCTGCATTCGCAAGAGACAAACCCGCAACACGATGCCAGCCAAGCGTCACACTTGATCCTGAAATCTTTCGTTGTTATTTTGAGTTTGTTTTTCTCCCCCTCAGCAGAGTAAGTTTTTTGCTTTTTTTGTTTTACAGCCGAAATGGTGAGTTATCAGTTTTTTCCTACTATTCTTTCTTTCCTCAAAATTTTTGAGTGACAATTTTTGTTAACCTTTATTAGCTTAAGTAAATGTAGAATTTTTCATAGCCATTGCTTCTTCCTCCTGTTGGAGCGTTGTGTGTTCAATAAGTTTTTAAGCGTATACGGCACTAATTATAGCTCGTCATTGTCTTGTTTTATCATTTTCCTCCTTCCGGAGTGATTTTCGGTTGTTCCTTTTTTTTTTCAAAACCTTTTTCACCGACTAGTTTAGTTATAGCCTATATTGTATTACCCTGACTTTGGAGGTTAAAGGAAGCTGTCAAAATAAAAGCTTGCCAAAATATTCCCTACTCTGCATCTGAGTCCTATCCTTTTGACCAAGCCTGACAGTATATATCAGGGTGTCAGAACGTGGACTTTGGGGTTTGTTTTTCCAGAATGCAAAGGAAAGTTGGCGCGGGCAAGGCGTGAAGGTAAGGGCATGATTTAATCTTAAGGCAAAACAGGAACAAACAAAAGGCGCTCACAAGGAGGTACAAAAACTTGGCTGTGAAAACAAAACTTGCACTACGGCAGAAACTATGAACATGAAACACAACTTGATAACTGTGACATGAAAAAACAAAAACTTACGTGGCATGGCAAGAAGCAAAATTACGGACAGTATCAGAGGTAAAGTCGCCAGGCTGACTTCCTGGCAACTTTCGGTTTAAATAATAGTTACATGATTATTGAAAACAGGTGCGTGACTTGGGGACAGGTGAAAACTAATGGGTTGGCATGGAAACAAAACAATGGAGTGAAACTAATGGAGTACTGAAGTAAACTAACACAATTAAACAAAACATGATCACCAAGACATGACACAGGGGTTGGCTAACCAAAATGTTGAAAGAGCCATATTGGACCACATACAAAAAACTAATCGGTCTGGAGCCGCAAAATATTAAAAGACTTATAAAAGTGTTATAATGATGGCAACTCATGATGTAAGTGGCTAATTAGTTATATTAGCCTACTAGCCACATGACTATGTGTTGCTGGCTGATGCAAATCTTTGACAGAAATGTAATATTCATTGTACACATTGGAAAACATTTGTAAAACTACTCAGAAGGGTGAGATAACTCCTGGAAACAACTGTATTAGAATGGCTAAAGGTATTGACGTGTGTGTCCAAGTTAACGGAAATGTCAGTCTGTCTTTTTCTAATGGATGTATTACAATCGTTTGCTGTAGTCTGGAACAACATGGCACAAAAACAACTATCAGAAATGCAGCCAATAACACATACAGATAATGTGTCATGAGACATGCAAAAAAACCACTAAATACACAGAGGACATAAGTGAAGGAAATTAAATCGGCTCAAATATACCTACAAATGAGGCATAATGTTGTAATATGTACATACAGCTAGCCTAAATAGCATGTTAACATCGATTAGCCTGCAGTCATGCGTTGACCAAATATGTCTGATTAGCACTCCAACAAGTCAATAACAAAGCTCACCATTGTGCATTCACCAACAGCATACAATGTTTGGTGGAAAAAATGAGAGAAAGCAAGAGTGGCATAAAACATGACTTTCTGTGGCAGCCTCGGAGAAAGTTACATATGTAAACAAACTGTGGAGACCCGGGCCACACGACGGTGAGTTTAAGAACCGCTGAAATTAGTAGGACAAACCTTGCTTGCCAAATCCTCTCATCAGTGAAGCATGAACACAAACCTATTAAACCGTGGGCTTTCTAACAATTAGGAAGGCGTGTTTCCTGTTTGTCCTTCTACAGAAACCATATTACAACAAAAAAAATTTCTCACCCCATTTCTTTTCCATTTCCATAAATTATATGAAAAAGCTCCGTGGAGCCACCAGGGTGCCGCTAAAGAGCCGCGGGTTTCTGACCCCTGGTATATATGACTTAATGATATAAACATATATTATAATAGGATGTAATATACCAGTGCCCCCCGCGACTCCGAAGGGAAAAAGCGTTAGGAAATGGATGGAAGATTCAGAGAATCTGGAGAAATCCCTGCACGCAAGCAATGATATAACGGACCTTCGTTTCCTCAGGCGGTACTGCATCAAAAAGCAACATCAGTGTGTAAAGGATATCCTCACATTGGCTCAGGAATATTTCAGAAAACCACTGTCAGTAACTACAGTTTTTTGCTACATCTGTAAGTGCAAGTTAAAACTACTATGCAAAGCCAAAGCCATTTATCAACAACACCCAGAAACGCCGCCAACTTAACTGGGCCCGAGCTCCGCTAAGATGGACTGATGCAAAGTGGAAAAGTGTTCTGTGGTCTGACGAGTCCACATTTCAGATTGTCGTGTCCTCCAGACCAAAGAGGAAAATAACCACCAGGACTGTTCTAGGTGCAAAGTTGAAAAGCCAGCATATGTGATGGTATGGGGGTGCATTAGTGCCCAAGGCATGGGTAACTTACACATCTGTGAAGGCACCATTAATGCTGAAAGGTACATACAGGTTTTGGAGCTACATATGTTGCCATCCAAGCAAGGTTATCATGGACGCCCCTGTTTATTTCAGCAATACAATGCCAAATCACTTGTTACAACAGAGTGCGGGTACTAGACTGGCTTGCCTGTAGTCCAGACCTGTCTCCCATCGAAAATGTGTGGCGCATTATGAAAGGTAAAATACAACAGCAGAGACCCCGGACTGTTGAACAACTTAAGCTGTACATGAAACAAGAATGGGAAAGAATTCCACCTGAAAAGCTTCAAAAATGTGTCTCCTTAGTTCCCAAATCTTTATTGACTGTTGTTAAAAGGTGATGTAACACAGTGGTGAACATGCCCTTTCCCAACTACTTTGGCACGTGTTGCAGCCATGACATTCTAAGTTAATTATTATTTGCAAAAAAAATAAAGTTTATGAGTTTAAACATCAATTATCTTGTCTCTGTAGTGCATTCTATTTAAGATGGGTTGAAAAGGATTTACAAATCATTGTATTCCATTTATATTTACATCCAACACAATTTCCCAACTCATATGGAAACGGGGTTTGTATACTCTACATATATTATGTAAATATTACATATATGTTATATTTTATATTGCTACTACGGTACATTTTCAGTCTTTTTTATATCTGCATTGTCCTTTCCATCCTTACACTTTCCATCCTTTGCAACTGAGCTACTGTGTGGAACAATTTCCCTTGTGGATCATTAAAGTTTGTCTTAAGTCTAAGTCCAAGTCTAAATGTAAAAGCGTGCCCACCATCATCCCATGTGCTAGAATTGAAGGTCTTTAAATGGAATCGGGACTCTTAAAAATAGGGCTTTCGAGGCACAGCAACACAGTTTAACCTTGTCCCAAAGGGACTGCAGGGAGCCAAAAAAAAGTTAACTATTGGACATGCGCGCGCACGCACACCCACCTGATGGAGATTATTATCTTGGATCAACTTGCCTGCCTTTTTAGAGATAGAGGAATCACTCACACACCATATTCAGGACAAGCTACAGAGTAACTAAATGTATGATTGGGGAGTTTAAAGGCCTACAAAAACCCACTACTACCGACCACGCAGTCTGATAGTTTATATATCAATCATGAAATATTAACATTCCAACACATGCCAATACGGCCTTTTTAGTTTACTAAATTGCAATTTTAAATTTCCCGCGAAGTGTCGTGTTGAAAACGTCGCGGTATGATGACGTCTCGGGTTGTAGCGGACATTATTTTCCAGCCCGATCCAAGCTATAAGTTGTTTGCTTTAATCGCATAATTACACAGTATTCTGGACATCTGTGTTGCCGAACTTTTTGCAATGTGTTCAATCAATAATGGAGAAGTCAAAGTAGAAAGATGGAGGTGGGAAGCTTTTAGCCTTTAGCCACACAAACACAGCCAGTGTTTCATTGTTTAAAATGTCTCGAAGGTGAAGCCTTGCTATGGATCAGAGCGGTCAAGCGGACATGGATCCCGACCACATGTCAACCGGCAGGTTTCGGTGTGAGAAAATTGTGGTAATAAGTTGGCTCTTACCGTAGTTATGAGCGGAGCCTTCATCCTCCTGCAGCTGCTGTAGACTATTTACCTGGCGGTCAGGTAGTATTTTCCAGAATTATCCTCGTAAACGTGTCTAATAACATCTAAATCGCTCCCACTGCAATCACCTTTTTTTTTCCCTAGTCATTCTCTCTCAATATCATCATCCACAAATCTTTCATCCTTGCTCAAATTAATGGGGAAATTGTCGTTTTCTCGGTCCGACGAGCTCTTTTTGTTGGAGGCTCCCATTATAAACAATGTGACGATGTGAGGGAGCCCTCACTCAGGTGACGTCATCGTCTGCAACTTCCGGTAAAGGCAAGGCTTTTTTATTAGCGACCAAAAGTTGCAAACTTTATCGTGGATGTTCTCTACTAAATCCTTTCAGCAAAAATATGGCAATGTCGCGAAATGATCAAGTATGACACATAGAATGGACCTGCTATCCCCGTTTAAGTCTCGCCTCGACTACTGTAACGTATTATTTTCGGGTCTCCCCATGTCTAGCATTAAAAGATTACAGTTGGTACAAAATGCGGCTGCTAGACTTTTGACAAGAACAAGAAAGTTTGATCACATTACGCCTGTACTGGCTCACCTGCACTGGCTTCCTGTGCACTTAAGATGTGACTTTAAGGTTTTACTACTTACGTATAAAATACTACACGGTCTGGCTCCAGCCTATCTTGCCGATTGTATTGTACCATATGTCCCGGCAAGAAATCTGCGTTCAAAGGACTCCGGCTTGTTAGTGATTCCCAAAGCCCAAAAAAAGTCTGCGGGCTATAGAGCGTTTTCCGTTCGGGCTCCAGTACTCTGGAATGCCCTCCCGGTAACAGTTCGAGATGCCACCTCAGTAGAAGCATTTAAGTCTCACCTTAAAACTCATTTGTATACTCTAGCCTTTAAATAGACTCCCTTTTTAGACCAGTTGATCTGCCGTTTCTTTTCTTTTTCTTCTATGTCCCACTCTCCCTTGTGGAGGGGGTCCGGTCCGATCCGGTGGCCATGTACTGCTTGCCTGTGTATCGGCTGGGGACATCTCTGCGCTGCTGATCCGCCTCCGCTTGGGATGGTTTCCTGCTGGCTCCGCTGTGAACAGGACTCTCGCTGCTGTGTTGGATCCGCTTTGGACTGGACTCTCGCGACTGTGTTGGATCCATTGTGGATTGAACTTTCACAGTATCATGTTAGACCCGCTCGACATCCATTGCTTTCGTCCTCTCCAAGGTTCTCATAGTCATCATTGTCACCGACGTCCCACTGGGTCATTATTGTCACCGATGTCCCACTGGGTGTGAGTTTTCCTTGCCCTTATGTGGGCCTACCGAGGATGTCGTGGTGGTTTGTGCAGCCCTTTGAGACACTAGTGATTTAGGGCTATATAAGTAAACATTGATTGATTGATTGATAAATAAGAAAATGTCATTTCAATAGGTCTTTAAAAGCTAAACTAATCCGTTTTATTCAAAGTTTGGGATGGTGTAGCTAGGCAGTGTAGCAACTTGAGAGTTCCAGGTTCGATCCCCGCTTCCGCCTTCCTCGTCACTGCTGTCGTGTCCTTGGGCAAGACCCTTTACCCACCTACACTGGTTTAAATGCCCATTCATCCATCCATTTCCTACAGCTTCAGGGGTCGCAGGGGGTGCTGGAGCTTATCTCCGCTGCATTTGGGCTGAAGGCGGCGTACACCCTGGACAAGTCGCCACCTCATCGCAGGGCCAACACAGATAGACAGACAACATTCACACTCACATTCACACACTAGGGCCAATTTAGTGTTGCCAATCAACCTATCCCCAGGTGCATGTCTTTGGAGGTGGGAGGAAGCCGGAGAACCCGGAGGGAACCCACGCAGTCACGGGGAGAACATGCAAACTCCACACAGAAAGATCCCGAGCCCGGGATATAACCCAAAACTTCTCAGGACCTTTGTATTGTGAGGCAGACGCACTGTAATTTTGATAATGGTGTTCACTATGTGAAAGCGTTTTGAGTCACTAAAGAAAAGCGCTATATAAATATACTTCACTGTTATAAATATATTAATTTTGACATTTTTTAGCGTTGTTATTGTCTTAGGCGATGCCAAGCACCCATGTGGGATTGATGGCAACTTTCAATCTTTAAAATATATATATTTTTAAATCTATTGATTGGTTGATTGATTGATAGAAACTTGTATTAGTAGATTGCACAATACAGTACATATTCAGTACAATTGACCACTAAATGGTAGAACCTGAATAAGTTTTACGTGGGGTCCATGTAATCTTGTTGTAGTTTATTTTGTGTCGAATTTGGTCCATTTTACGAAATAATACAGCCACAAATCATATGGGGTATAAACTTTGCTGAACGTCTACTTTTTTAAATTATATATATTTTTTTTTAATACACACACAAAGAGCACCCACTGGCAGAAATGTAGATTGACGCCTGTGATTCCTGTGCTGTTTTCAGAATTGGAATCAGAAATAGGGGAAATTAAGATTTCCTGCACAATTCCATTCAAGAGCAGACAAACATCGCAGGGAGACAGAACAGGATTGCTGACGGGTCTGCCAACTTCCGGCGCCCCTTAAAAAAAAGTGAGAAACGCTTGGGGCTTGGACTTGGGTGTGAAGAAAAAAAAAATAAGTCTAAGCCTAAGCCCCTAGAGAGGGGGTCGAGACTGAGGCCAAGGGGGAAAAAAACTCATAGCCATAGCACATATGTGTGTAAGAGGGAAACATCAAAGAACTCAAAGGACAATAAAAACATTTAAAGAGCAGAGCTGATGGAACCAACCACAAAAGTAAAAAAAAAAAAAAAAGTTTTCAAAGTTTTGCCAACTTTCATTTATATATTTTTTTATGATTGTTTTTTATCATTATCCATCCATTTTCTACCGCTTATTCCCTTTGGGGTTGCGGGGGGCGCTGGTGCCTATCTCAGCTACAATCGGGCGGAAGGCGGGTGATTTTATATTTTTATTCTCGAGTTCTTGCAATGTTCTATTCAGCCCTTTGAATTGCCTCATTTACAAACTTGCGCGCAGGAAATAGACTTGCCTTGCCTTTATTTTGAAATACCTCCACATCCGCTAAATGTCTACTATACTTCCGGTTTCCTCATTATTTACCTCACTTGTCGATTATTATAGCGAAGTGACGCTTCGTATGTTTTACATCAATGGAACTCCATAAAGGTAAGCATGTGTTTATGAGCAGTATTCAAACACACATGCATCGAAGTCACCGAATTAAATCGATTATGAGAGCACAGTTACATTATGTTACGTCTCAAAAGTATCACGGCGTGGATTCGAACCCAAGGTCCTTCCTCAGCAGATTCCCGCACTCCTTCTGGCAGCATGCCAAGACACGCCCCCGCCGCAGCTGCAGGAGGCCTGTCATCAGAGCACCTGGCAGCAATCAAGAGAGTAGCATAAAGTCCACTCACTCCTTGGATCCTGTGCCAGAACGTCGTTAACTCCTCGTAGTAAGCATATACGTCTCTGGCTTCCCTCTCGTTGCCCTCGCCTCGTTTTGTCCCTTTTGCCTGTTTTGCCTCGCTGACTTGTTCCCGGTCCTCTTCGCAGCTGCCTCCCTCGATCCTCGACCCCTCGCTAGGACTCGGACCTCGTTTGCTTGCACATACAACCCCCTCTTGTATTATTGACATGATTAACTTTAAACTTAATCCTGCAGCCAACATTTAGAGTAGCATACACATCCCACACAATCATCAAAGGTTCCAATACACCTAGTAACCTGAGTTCTCTCGTACCGTCGTCTCATTCCAGTCCTCACGTACACAACAAAAAGGTTACTTTAAAGCACATGAACGTTTATTTACCCGTAGTAATCGAGCATCATTTTTGCGGTGTAAAACAAGCAAGCTATTGTTTACATAATTGACTCCTTAGGAAGCAACTGCACTGAAATATTAATGAATATTTCACCAACTATTTGTTCACCAGTTACACAAGATGAATATTTCATAAGCCCCAAGACTATTTTTGTTGTTGTTTTTAATCAGCCAAAGCCTGACCAGAGTCACATTTTTATGCCTGGTGAGTAATGAGTAAAATCAGTGGGATATAAAACAGGTGGAAGAGCAGCAAAGAGACGGGAGTGACGTTTAATAGTGAGAAAATGATGTTCAATCGGCAGGGTCTAGCACCATGACTGGTATGGGGGTGTTTGGTAGCCATATTGCTTCAATGCACACATCTAGAGTGTCATCATAATATCAGATGTTGCCCAAAGGGGGTGATGCATGCTCAAATGAAAGCAGGGTAGGCATGAAACTACCTAAATGTCACGCTCTGGATGAAGAAAGTGTGGTGGCTGACGGATAAAACATGCTGCAAGGAAGAAGCTTCTCGAAAGTACCAGCAGGCAGTCAGGAAAATAATATACCCTTCGCAGGAGATTACGTGGGACGCCAAAAGAGAACCGGTGCATTGTGGGAGAATCCTTGCATGAGAGATCAGACAAGCCTCGGATACTTCGCTCGGCCGCCTTTCTTCTCCACCTGAAGGCCCGCTTGTGAAGTTCTGGCAAGGACTACAAGCTGAGCAACTGGTTATTTTTTTCACCGACTGTGCACTTGCAGGCCTCACTATTAGGCACACCAGCACACATCCAACGGGACGCGATACAACAAAAAGGTGTACAGTGGGGCAAAAAAGTATTTAGTCAGCCACCGATTGTGCAAGTTCTCCCACTTAAAATGATGACAGAGGTCTGTAATTTTCATCATAGGTACACTTCAACTGTGAGAGACAGAATGTGAAAAACAAAATCCAGGAATTCACATTGTTGGAATGTTAAATCATTTATTTGTAAATTATGGTGGAAAATAAGTATTTGCTCAACCATTCAAAGCTCTTACTGATGGAAGGAGGTTGTGGAGAGGCGGAGCCAACGGGCCGACGGCAGAGCAGCCTGTGTGCCCAAGAAGGCTGCAAGGAGGCGGAGGATGCGGTGGAGCGGAGAGGCGGGGCTTGCTGGGAGCAATGCCTCCACAATCTAAATCAGGTGCGTGGCACACACACCTGCACACAATTAACCAATCTCCTCCTGCTGTATAAAAGTGGAAAAGGAGGAGAGATCAGAGAAAGAGTTGGAGTGTCCGCAGCAGATGCAGTGCGTGAAGAGCAAGAGCGACAGAGAGCAGACGGCGACAACGATGACGGCGGCTGAAAAGCGAACGGCGAACGAGCAGTGGAGGAAGGAGCTGAAAGCGATCCAAACTGCAGCCAAGCCTTATTGCAAATAAAAGAAGTCAAACCTGCTAAAGAGATGTCCTTCCTTAGTGGTCTGCTGAACCCGAGCGACGACAGTAAGAGACTGTCACATTTGGCACCCAACGTAGCTGGACCACTGAAGGCAGGGGAGGACAATCCCCTGTGGGCCCTAATCGGCGCGCTCACACAGCTCGCAGCTCGCAGCCGGCAAAATTGCCGACTTTTGCAGTCGCTGGCGGACAAAGTGGGGGGAGGCGGCGAGTGCCCCCCCAAAGAAGAAGTACAACCACAAGACTGGAAAGGAGAGAAACAGGACGCCAGGGAGGCCTTGGCTGAAGCGTCACACCAGGAAGACTGTGCGGGTGAAGCTGCAGTGGCGTCTACAGACCAGCAGGGCGAGCTGTTGGCTAAAGAGAGGGAGGGCGAGCTCGCCTCGGTGGAAGAAGTGGTGATGGTGGAAGGAAAAGACGACGAGGAAGAAGTGAAAGAAGAGGAGCAAGAGGAGGACGAAGAGGAAGAGGAAGAAGTCAAAGAGGAAGAGGAAGAAGATGAAGAAAAGGTCAAAGAGGACGTAGAAGAGGACGAAAAGGACAAAGAAAGGTCCAAGAGGACAAAGAAAAGGACAAAGAAGAAGAAGAAGAAGAAGAAGACAAAGAAAAGGTCAAAGAGGACGAGAAGAAGAGAAAACAGGTGGCCGTGGCAGTTTTTTATCCCCCGTCCCTTCAAAAAAGGGAGGGGGGAGTATGCTCAGCCGGGCGAAAGCCCGGCTTGCGTCTGGCGATGGAGGACTGTGGAGAGGCGGAGCCAACTGGCCGAGGCAGTGCCCTGCCCTGCCCAAGATGGTGGCAAGGAGAGGATGCGGTAGAGCGGAGAGGCGGGGCTTGCTGGGAGCAATGCCTCCACGGTCTAAATCACACACCGGCACAAAATTAAGTCATCTCCTCCTGCTATATAAAAGGGGAGAAGGAGGAGAACTCAAAGAAGGAGTTAGAGTGTCCACAGCAGATGCAGTGCGTGAAGAGCAAGAGCGACAGAGAGCAGACGACGACAACGACGACGGCAGCTTAAAAGCGACCGGCGAACGAGCAGTGGAGGAAGGAGCTGAAAGCAATCCAAACTGCACCCAAGCTTTATTGCAAAATAAAAAAGTCAAACCTGCTAAAGAGATGTCCTTCCTTGGTGGTCTGCTGAACCCGAGCGACGACAGTAAGAGACTGTCACAGAGGTTTTGGCTCAAAATCTCACGATACATGGCCCCATTCATTCTTTCTTTGACACGAATCAATCGTCCTGTCCCCTTGGCAGAAAAACAGCCCCAAAGCATGATGTTTCCACCCCCATGCTTCACAGTAGGTATGGTGTTCTTGGGATGCAACTCAGTATTCTTCTTCCTCCAAACACGACGAGTTGAGTTTATACCAAAATGGATACATGGATGATACAGCAAAGGATTGGGAGAATGTCATGTGGTCAGATGAAACCAAAATAGAACTTTTTGGTATAAACTCAACTCGTCGTGTTTGAGCCAAAACCTCCTTCCATCAGTGAGAGCTTTGAATGGTTGACCAAATACTTATTTTCCACCTTAATTTACGAATAAATTCTTTAAAATTCCTACAATGTGAATTCCTGGATTTTTTTTTTCACATTCTGTCTCTCACAGTTGAAGTGTACCTATGATGAAAATTACAGACCTCTGTCATCATTTTAAGTGGGAGAACTTGCACAATCGGCGGCTGACTAAATACTTTTTTGCCCCATTGTATATCGCAGTAGGGCAGCTCGTCTTTTATAATCACGACATAATAAGACCCAAGCTGTGTCTGAATGATGATGTTTTTTTGCCCGCAGGCACATCCAGAGAAGAAAAGGCTGCCATGGGATCGCTTCAGAAATTGGTCTGCGCTCACCACAAATGAGCTCGTAAATGCACTCAAGCTTTTTTCCCCCGGCTGTCCTGTTGTGACATTATTCACCGAGAATATTTTCTGTTGCCCAAAGCTAACGTCACTATATATAAAAATAAAATACAATTAAGTAATCAAAAATATTTTTTTTAGAAAAGGGAATTAGAACCGGTTACATGTTGGGGCGGTTTAGCTCGGTTGGTAGAGCGGCCGTGCCAGCAACTTGAGGGTTGCAGGTTTAATTCCCGCATCCGCCATCCTAGTCACTGCCGTTGTGTCCTTGGGCAAGACACTTTACCCACCTTCTCCCCGTGCCACCCACACCTGTTTGAATGTAACTTAGATATTGGGTTTCACTATGTAAAGCGCTTTGAGTCACTAGAGAAAAAGCGCTATATAAATATAATTCACTTCACTTCACATGTAATATGTCTCAAGAGAAGGAATAACACAATAACATAATTTTAATTTCCCAATATTTAAGATGGTTTAAAGGCCTACTGAGATGAGATTTTTTTATTTAAACGGGGATAGCAGGTCCATTCTATGTGTCATACTTGATCATTTCGCGATATTGCCATATTTTTGCTGAAAGGATTTAGTAAAGTTCGCAACTTTTGGTGCTGATGAACAAGCCTTGTCTTCACCGGAAGTCGCAGACGATGACATCAAAAGTGTGAGGGCTCCTCACATCCTCACATTGTTTATAATGGGAGCCTCCAGCAGGAAGAACTATTCGGACCGAGAAAAAGACAACTTCCCCATTAATTTGAGCGAGGATGAAAGATTTGTGGATGATGATATTGATAGCGAAGGACTAGAAAAAAAATAAAAATAAAAAAAGGCGATTGCATTGGGACGGATTCAGATGTTTTTAGACACATTTACTAGGATAATTCTGGGAAATCCCTTATCTTTCTATTGTGTTGCTAGTGTTTTAGTGAGATTAAATAGTACCTGATAGTCGGAGGGGTGTGTCCACGGGTGTCTTGAGGCCATTCTCTGAGGGAAGTCGACGGCAGGTACAAGGACGGCTCAAACTCCACAGATCTCCGGTAAGAGGCGACTTTTTACCACAATTTTCTCACCGAATCCTGCCGGTTGACAAGTGGTCGGGAACCATGTTCGCTTGACCGCTCTGATCCATAGTAAAGCTTCACATCCGGGAATTTTAAACGAGGAATCACCGTGTGTTTGTGTGGCTAAAGGCTAAAGCTTCCCACCTCCATCTTTCTACTTTGACTTCTCCATTATTAATTGAACAAATTGCAAAAGATTCAGCAACACAGATGTCCAGAATACTGTGTAATTGCGTGATGAAAAGAGACGACTTTTAGCCGCAAATGGTGCTGGGCTAATATGTCCGCACGCAACATCATTCCGCGACGTTTTCAACAAGAAACTCCGCGGGAAATTTAAAATTGCAATTTAGTAAACTAAATGTGTTGCAATGTTAACATTTCATCATTGATATATAAACTATCAGACTGCGTGGTGGGTAGTAGTTGGTTTCAGTAGGCCTTTAAAGCATGTGGCGTAACAATTTTATGGCAAGTACAATTTTTTTTTTGGATTTCATTACTGTATTGCAGTGCTTTTCAAATAGTCCCCCTGAGGGAGCGCAATGAGGTGTCTTTTTTCAGGAGGGGATAGAAAGAAGAAAAAAAAAGACAGAGGGGTAAATTGCAGGGACAAGAGGGGGATAAGAGAGGGACAACAACAACAAAAACAACAACCGAACATGAGAAAATACGATATGTACAAATATGATACGAAAAGTGATAGCAAAGAAGTAGTAAAGTAAATATTAATAACACAAACATGAGCAATACAAATATCAATAGAAGTAGCACGATTGATAATGAATAATAATAATTACCTCTATTAACAATAAAATTGTTTCAAATGAAACAATACATGTATGAAATGAAAACTTGTATTACAAAAGAAAGCAGATACAGGTAGGGGAAGAAAGAGAAGCGGATTATATTAACCTTGTAGTTTGTTATACTACAAATAGGTTAAGCTTTATCAATTTTTCCGTGTTTTACGGAGTTTCCCCTGGGGGGGAATTACGTTAATAAATTTGTGATTGCATGCTTGAGTATACATGTGCTTATGTATATGTACAGTATGTATATATATTTGTTTGTACAGTAAATGTGTGTCGATTTATGTACCATGTGTGTGTATGTACTGTATTTGTGTATTTATGTATGTATGTACATAAGCACCTATGTGTGTGTATGTACAAACCTCGTTTCCATATGAGTTGTAATATTGTGTTAGATGTAAATATAAACGGAATACAATGATTTGCAAATCATTTTCAACCCATATTCAGTTGAATATGCTACAAAGACAACATATTTGATGTTGAAACTAATAAACATTTTTTTTTTTGTGTGCAAATAATCATTAACTTTAGAATTTGATGCCAGCTACTTGTGCTACAAAGAAGTTGGGAAAGGTGGCAATAAATACTGATAAAGTTGAGGAATGCCCATCAAACACTTATTTGGAACATTACACAGGTGTGCAGGCTAATTGGGAACAGGTGGGTGCCATGATTGGGTATAAAAACAGCTTCCCAAAAAATGCTCAGTCTTTCACAAGAAAGGATGGGGCGAGGTACACCCCTTTGTCCACAACTGCGTGAGCAAATAGTCAAACAGTTTAAGAACAACGTTTCTCAAAGAGCAATTGCAAGAAATTTAGGGATTTCAACATCTACGGTGCATAATATCATCAAAAGGTTCAGAGAATCTGGAGAAATCACTCCACGTAAGCGGCATGGCCGGAAACCAACATTGAATGACCGTGACCTTCGATCCCTCGGACGGCACTGTATTAAAAACCGACATCAATCTCTAAAGGAAATCACCACATGGGCTCAGGAACACTTCAGAAAACCACTGTCACTAAATACAGATCGTCGCTACATCTGTAAGTGCAAATTAAAGTTGTACTATGCAAAGCGAAAGCCATTTATCAACAACATCCAGAAACGCTGTTGGCTTTCCTGGGCCGAGATCATCCAAAATGGACTTATGCAAAGTGGAAAAGTGTTCTGTGGTCTGACGAGTCCACATTTCAAATTGTTTTTGGAAATATTCCACATCGTGTCATCCGGACCAAGGGGGAAGTGAACCATCCAAACTGTTATGGACGCAAAGTTCAAAAGCCAGCATATGTGATGGTATGGGGGTGCATTAGTGCCCAAGACATGGGTAACTTACACAACAATGAAGGCACCATTAATGCTGAAAGGTACATACAGCTTTTGGAAAAACATATGCTGCCATCTAAGCGCCGTCTTTTTCATGAACGCCCCTGCTTATTTCAGCAAGACAATTCCAAGCCACATTCAGCACATGTTACAACAGCGTAGCTTCGCAAACAAAGAGTCCGGGTACTTTCCAGACCTGTCTCCCATTGAAAATGTGTGGCGCATTATGAAGCGTAAAATACGACAGCGGAGACCCCGGACTGTAGAACGACCGAAGCTCTTCATAAAACAAGAATGGGAAAGAATTACACTTTCAAAGCTTCAACAATTAGTTTCCTCAGTTCCTAAATGTTTGAGTGTTGTTAAAAGAAAAGGTGATGTAACACAGTGGTGAACATGCCCTTTCCCAACTACTTTGGCACGTGTTGCAGCCATGAAATTATAAGTTAATTATTATTTGCAAAAAATAAAAATAATGTTCATGAACTTGAACATTATATATGTTGTCTTTGTAGTGCATTCAATTAAATATGGGTTTAAAAGGATTTGCAAATCATTGTATTCCGTTTATATTTACATCCAACACGATTTCCCAACTCATATGGAAACGGGGTTTGTATGAATGTATGTACATATGTAAGTATTTATGTATGAATAATTGTGCGTACGTGCATATGTATGTATGTGTGTTTGTATTTACAACATATTTGTTGCTTCGTTCTTGAACGATAAACACTAAACCATTATACATACATAAGCCTTCAGTTTAGTGGATATGAGGATATAATAAATACACAAATATTGTCAGGTGATTTTTTTTATAGCACTCATGGTTTGTTTGGATGAATAAATTATTTTTTTTTTTTTAATTAAGGGGGTCATGAAAAAAATTATGCCTCCAAGGGGTGGCGTGACAAAAACAGAGAAGCACTGCTTCGTGTGAGTCAAGACTTGTTAGTAAAGTGATTTATTTTATTTTTGTGTCATTCACATTTTAGTTTTCTATGTCAGATTTGTCTTGCGTAACATTATCCCTTAAAATCAGAATATTTACTCTTTGATTTAGTTGCGTGAAAAGGCTTTTCTTGCAACTACAAGATTGTTTTACATTGATTTAAGAAACATTTGCATAACATGCCTTAGTATAATCCTGTTAATCATTTTTTGTATTTTTTTCCTTTCCTTTCGTCAAATAAAAAAAAAAACAGTTATTTTTTCTATTACCATTTTATTGAAGTAATATTATTGCATGTATTTTTTTCCCCCAGTGCTTCACCCTCTACAACAGGGGTCACCAACGCGGTGCCCGCGGGCACCAGGTAGCCCGTAAGGACCAGATGAGTCGCCCGCTGGCCTGTTCTAAAAATAGCTCAAATAACAGCACTTACCAGTGAGCTTGACTGATTGATTGATTGATACTTTTATTAGTAGATTGCACAGTTCAGTACATATTCCGTACAATTGACCACTAAATGGTAACACCCGAATAAGTTTTTCAACTTGTTTAAGTCGGGGTCCACGTTAATCAATTCATGGTACAAATATATATTATCAACATAATACAGTCATCACACAAGTTAATCATCATAGTATGTACATTGAATTATTTACATTATTTACAATCCGGGGGGTGGGATGAGGAGCTTTGGTTGATATCAGTACTTCAGTCATCAACAATTGCATCAACAGAGAAATGTGGACAATGAAACAGTGTAGGTCTTATTTAGTAGGATATGTACAGCCAGCAGAGAACATAGTGAGTTCACATAGCATAAGAACAAGTATATACATTAGAAGTACATTTGAGTTGTTTATAATCCAGGGAGATGGGATGTGAATGGAGGAGGGTATTAGTAAAGTGTTGAAGTTGCCTGGAGGTGTTGTTTTAGAGCGGTTTTGAAGGAGGTTAGAGATGCACTTACTTTTACACCTGTTGGGAGTGCATTCCACATTGATGTGGCATAGAAAGAGAATGAGTTAAGACTTTTGTTAGATCGGAATCTGGGTTTAACGTGGTTTGTGGAGCTCCCCCTGGTGTTGTGGTTATGGCGGTCATTTACGTTAAGGAAGTAGTTTGATATGTACTTCGGTATCAAGGAAGTGTAGCGGATTTTATAGACTAGGGTCAGTGCAAGTTGTTTGACTCTGTCCTCCACCCTGAGCCAGCCCACTTTGGAGAAGTGGGTTGGATTGAGGTGTGATCTGGGGTGGAGGTCTAAAAGTAACCGGACTAGCTTATTCTGGAATGTTTGGAGTCTAGATTTGAGGGTTTTGGAGGTGCTGGGGTACCAGGAGGTGGAAGCGTAATCGAAGAAAGGTTGAATGAGAGTTCCCGCTAGAATCTTCAAGGTGCTTTTGTTGACCAGAGAGGATATTCTGTAGAGGAATCTCATTCTTTGGTTGACCTTTTTGATCACCTTGGTTGCCATTTTATCACAGGAAAGATTAGCCTCTAGAATGGAACCTAGGTAGGTGATCTCATCCTTCCTGGTGATAACAATGTCACCCACTTTTATAGTGAAGTCACTGACCTTCTTAAGTTTGATATGGGACCCAAATAGGATGGATTCCGTTTTGCTTAAGTGTATGGATAGCTTGTTGTCAGCGAGCCAGGTGCGAATATTGAGGAGTTCAGCACTGAGGATTTGTTCCACCTGTGACTTGTCCTTGCCGGATACCAGCAGGGCCGAGTCATCCGCAAACAGGAACAATTCACAGTGGCATGCTGATGGCATGTCATTTACGTATTTTAGGAACAGTAAAGGTCCTAGTATACTGCCTTGGGGGACTCCACAGCTTACTGAGAGGGGAGGGGACATGGTGCCGTTCATCTCTACCACCTGTTTCCTCCCCTCCAAGTAAGATTGCACCCAGCTCGATGAGGTTTCGTCGAATCCGATTGCTCGGAGCTTATCCAACAGTATAGCGTGGTTAACGGTGTCAAAGGCCTTCTGAATGTCCAGCATGACCATGCCGCAGTATTTGCCCGCGTCCACCTCATGTTTGATGTGGTCGGTCAGATAGAGAAGGCATGTGTCAGAGAGTGGTTAGTTCTGAAGCCGGATTGGAATGTGTACATTAGTTTATTAGTAGCAAGGTATCTATCAACCGGTTCATAAACTATTTTCTCCATTACTTTCGAAATGGAACTGAGAATAGAAACAGGTCGGTAGTTACCAGGTTCTAATTTGCTTCCTTTGTTATAAAGGGGTTTTACTCTTGCTATCTTGAAATCCTTGGGTACTTGGCCTTGTTTTATTGAAAGGTTTATTGTATGAGTGATTATTGGGGCAATGGTAGTGGCAGAGTCCATGAGGAATCTGGAAGGGATATTGTCAAGGCCGGTGGCCTTGTTTGGGTGGAGCGCGCTCAATTTATTAAGCACCGCGTTAGCTGAGACCATTTCTAATTTGAAATTGTTGTAGACTACTCCTAGCTTTCTGTAGAAGGCTTTAATGTGTTCTACACCAAAGCGACCAGAATGTTGGGATAGTTTGTTAACGAGAGTTGTGGCTATGTTGGTGAAAAAGGTGTTAAGTCTGCTTGCTACCTCTATTTTGTCTGTAATGAGGGCGTCACCCTCCTTGATGTTGATGTTGGTGAGTCTGGTTTTAAGTTTCTGGCTGCATCCAGGAAGCTGGTTGTTGAGACTTTTTCAGAGCTCACGTGGCTTATTTGTGTTTTCCTCTATTTTGTCATTGATATAATTTTTTTTTTTAAGGATTTACTCAGGTTGTTTGTCTTATTTCTTAATTTATTGCATTGCTTTTTGAACGTTGAAAGGAGTGATTTGAGGTTATTATTACTGCCTCTATTTTTTAAATTGTTTTTATTTACTAGCAAGCTGGTCCCGCTTTGCTCGACATTTTTAATTCTAAGAGAGACAAAACTCAAATAGTATTTGAAAATACAAGAAAATATTTTAAAGACTTGGTCTTCACTTGTTTAAATAAATTCATTTATTTTTTCACTTTGCTTCTTTTAACTTTCAGAAAGACAATTTTAGAGAAAAAATACAACCTTAAAAATTATTTTAGGATTTTTAAACACATATACCTTTTACCTTTTACATTCCTTCCTCTTCTTTCCTGACAATTTAAATCAATGTTCAGGTATTTTTTTTTGTAAAGAATAATAAATACATTTTAATTTAATTCTTCATTTTAGCTTCTGTTTTTTTGACGAAAAATATTTGTGAAATATTTCTTCAAACTAATTATGATTGAAATTCAAAAAAATTATTCTGGAAAAACTAGAAAATCTTTAGAATCAAATTCAAATCTTATTTCAAAGTGTTTTGAATTTATTTTAAAATGTTTGTTCTGGAAAGTGTAGAAGAAATAATGGTTTGTCCTTGTTAGAAACATAGCTTGGTCCAATTTGTTATGTATTCTAACAAAGTGCAGATTGGATTTTAACCCATTTAAAACATGTCATAAACAATTTAAATGAATCTTAATCAGGAAAAATTACAAATGATATTCCATAATTTTTTATTTTTTTTTTTCAAAAAGATTTGAATTAGCTAGTTTTTCTCTTCATTTTTTTCGGTTGAATTTTGATTTTTAAAGAGTCGAAATTGAAGATAAACTATGTTTAAAAATTTCATTTTCATTGTTTTCATGTTTTCTCCTCTCTTTTCATCATTTATCCTCTAAAAAAAACTTTCCATAAAAGGAAAAAAAATGTACGACGGAATGACGGACAGAAATACCCTTTTTTTTTTTTTTTTTTACATATAGATTTATTTATTAAGGGTAAACTGAGCAAATTGGCTATTTCTGTGTATCAAACTGGTAGCCCTTCGCATTAATCAGTACCCAAGAAGTAGCTCTTGGTTTCAAAAAGGTTGGTGACCCCTGCTCTACGATATTAACTGGTGAACATCCTGATAAACTGAAGGTACTGTAAAGCAGCTAACATTATAAATACATAATACATGAATGGACATTTAACTTCATGTAAACGTGTGTACTGTATTCTTGCTTATGGAATACATCTTAACTGACTGGAGGATTGCTGACTCAGCTCCTCTTAAACCAGGGGTAGGGAACCTATGGCTCTAGAGCCAGGTGTGGCTCTTTTGTTGACCGCATCTGGCTCTCGGATATATCTGAGCTGACATTGCTTAACACGATAATTAATGAATAATTCCACTTGTAATCACAGTGTTAAAAATATAAAACATTCTCATGCATTTTTAATCCATCCATCTGTTTCCACTGCACCTGTTCAAGAAGTTGCTTGAATGGTAAAAAGTTATTTATTTATTATTGGTTAGTGTGGGGCTTGCCCTCCTGGGTGTTCTTCGGACCGACATGAGAGCCTGTTTCAGGGTTACAATATTGCTTTATTCTTCAAAAAGTTTCTCAGTTGCTTTCCAGCAATTGTCTTTTTCTCTTACGTTCTCGCTCGCACTCTGGCTCCAGCCCCAACCCCGTCTCTCCTCCTGGCTGCTGCTTATAAACAGAGCGACAGGTGATTAGATAACAAGGCCCAGGTGGGCCACCTACGCACCTGTCGCTGATTTTGAGGCCGGTCCTGGCAACACCGCGCTTCGCTGCAGGCCCGCAGGCCACACCCCCTCCACAATTAGCCTATTATACTCTAGAAATGTTGGTCTTACCTAAAAATGCACGCGTTTGGTTGTGTTAAGTGTTGAACAAATTTTTATACGGCTCTTACGGAAATATATTAGCTATAGTGTCTGGTTAAAAAGAAGGATAAAACTGCTATTTTATTTATAAGGCCAGCACTTCAAAAAGGGACATGGGAGATGATGAAAGGCAAAGGAAAGAGTGGGCAGAAGGAGATCTGACAATGCGCAAGAGGGAAGGAAAATATTGCCTTCCTTACTGGAGAAGAAATGGATTGATGGAAGAGGAGGGGGGAAATAGAAGGTCACTTTTGACATAAGATCGCCGTAGAAGAGCGTGCAAAACTATAGTGGATTCAGGCCTTTTATGCTAAGGAACACACACACACACACACACACACACACACACACACACACACACACACACACACACACACACACACACACACACAACCACACACACACACACACACTGTTTTTTGTTCTCATGTCAAGCTATGTGAGTAAATGGATGCCCTTTCAGCCTCCTGATGGCTGTAGGAGGTCAACGTATACAAACTGCTGTCAGTCCTTGACACAATACCGAAGGCTGTTCTATTTATATCTACATTCATTGTTAGTGATGATCATTTTAATGGCAAAGGTAGGTTTCACTATCTAATGCAGAAGCTTTGATCAGAATTGCTCAAGTTTCAGATGTTGCAGACCTTAAAGGGTAACATTATCACCAGACTTATGTAAGCGTCAATATATACCTTGATGGTGCAGAAAAAAGACCATATGTTTTTTTAACCGATTTCCGAACTCTAAATGGGTGAATTTCTGTTTATGGCTCTTTTGGCGATGACGTCAGAACGTGACGTCACCGAGGTAATACAGCCGCCATTTTCATTTTCAACACATTGCAAACACCGGGTCTCAGCTCTGTTATTTTCCGTTTTTTCGACTGTTTTTTGGAACCTTGGAGACATCATGCCTCGTCGGTATGTTGTCGGAGGGTGTAACAACACTAACAGGGAGGGATTCAAGTTGCACCACTGGCCCGAAGATGCGAAAGTGGCAAGAAATCTGCTGCCAGACCCCCATTGAATGTGCCGGATTGTCTGCACATTTTACCGGCGATGCTAAGGCAGACAAGGCACAGAGATGTATGGATAACCTGCAGATGCATTTGTAACGATAAAGTCAACGAAATCACAAAGGTGAGTTTTGTTGATGTTGACTTATGTGCTAATCAGACATATTTGGTCGCGGCATGACTGCCAGCTAATCGATGCTAACATGCTACGCTAATCGATGCTAACATGCTATTACCGGCGGTGCTAAAGCAGACATGGCACAGAGATGTATGGATAACCTTCAGATGCATGTGCAACAATAAAGTCAACAAAATCACAAAGGTGAGTTTTGTTGATGTTCTTGACTTATGTGCTAATCAGACATATTTGGTCGCGGCGTGACTGCCAGCTAATCGATGCTAACATGCTACGCTAATTGATGCTAACATGCTATTTACCGGCGGTGCTAAAGTAAACATAGCACAGAGATGTATGGATAACCAACCTGCAGATGCATTTGCAACGACAAAGTCAACGAAATCACAAAGGTGAGTTTTGTTGATGTTGACTACCAGCTAATCGATGCTAACATGCTACGCTAATCAATGCTAACCTGCTATTTACCAGCGGTGCTAAAGCAGACATGGCACAGAGATGTACGGATAACCTGCAGATGCATTTGCAACTATATTACGTTTCCTTCCACACACATTTAATGCGAAAAAAAACACTTACCAATCGACGGATTTAAGTTGCTCCAGTGTCACGAGATGCGAAAGTCCTGATCGTTTGGTCCACACATTTTACCGGTGATGCTAACGCAGCTATTCGGCCATGCTATGGCTATGAATAGCGTCAATAGCTTCAGTTCCTTCTTCAATACTCTCATACTCCAACCATCCGTTTCAATACATGCGTAATCTGTTGAATCGCTTAAACCGCTGAAATCCGGGTCTGAATCCGAGCTAATGTCGCTATATCTTGCTGTGCTGTTCGCAATTGTTTGTTTACACTAGCAGCACTGTGTGACGTCACAGGAAAATGAATAGTGTCTTCGCGGAGAGCGAAAAAAAGGCACTTTAAAGCTTTTTTTAGGGATATTCCGGGATCGGTAAAATTTTGAAAAAAACTTCCAAAAATACAACAAGCCACTGGGAACAGATTTGTATTGTTTTTAACCCTTTTGAAATTGTGATAATGTTCCCCTTTAATGAGATGAACTGAAAAAGGCCTACTGAAACCCACTACTACCGACCACGTAGTCTGATAGTTTATATATCAATGATGAAATATTAACATTGCAACACATGCCAATACGGCCTTTTTAGTTTACTAAATTGTTATTTTAAATTTCCCGCGAGTTTCTTGTTGAAAACGTCACATGACGTCAATGACTGAGAGGAAATATTAGCGCTGCACCACTAGTGCCTAAAATTAATCTGCTTTAATCTCATAATTACACAGTATTTTGGACATTTGTGTTTCTGAATCTTTTGCAATTTGTTCATTTAATATTGGAGACTATAAAGAACAATGCTGTTCATGGAAAGCGGTGGATTGCAGCTGTCTTTAGCACCGAGACAGCGGGTGTTTCTTTGTTTGTTGTGAGGCAGAGCGGTCAAGCGAACAGGTTTTCTCTACGTCAACCAGCATGTTTTTGGATGGGGAAATTGTGATATATATCTTACCGGAGAAATCATTGGATTATTCGTCGTCCTGCAGTAGCTGTCAAAAAAGGCAGCTGTGAGCTTGGCTTTTCGGCTTCTCTCAGTATTCTTCTTAATCCAAACACGACGAGTTGAGTTTATACCAAAATGGATACATGGATGATACAGCAGAGGATTGGGAGAATGTCATGTGGTCAGATGAAACCAAAATATAACTTTTTGGTATAAACTCAACTCGTCGTGTTTGGAGGAAGAAGAATACTGAGTTGCATCCCAAGAACACCATACCTACTGTAAAGCATGGGGGTGGAAACATCATGCTTTGGGGCTGTTTTTCTGCTAAGGGGACAAGACGATTGATCCGTGTTAAGGGAAGAATGAATGGGGCCATGTATCGTGAGATTTTGAGCCAAAACCTCCTTCCATCAGTGAGAACTTTGAATGGTGGACCAAATATTTATTTTCCATCATCATTTACAACTAAATGTGAATTCCTGGATTTTTTTTTTTTACATTCTGTCTCTGTTCATAACTTTTATGGACAAAATTTCTAGGCGGAGTCAAGGCGTTGAGGGGTTCCGGTTTGATGGCCGCGGGATTAGGTCTCTGCTTTTTGCAGATGATGTGGTCCTGATGGCTTCATCTGGCCTGGATCTTCAGCTCTCACTGGATCGTTTCGCAGCCGAGTGTGAAGCGGCCGGAATGAGAATCGGCACCTCCAAATCCGAGTCCATGGTTCTCGCCCGGAAAAGGAGATCCTGCCCCAAGTGGAGGAGTTCAAGTACCTAGGAGTCTTGTTCACGAGTGGGGGAAGAGTGGATCGTGAGATCAACAGGCGGATCGTTGCGGCGTCTTCAGTAATGCGGACGTTGTACCGATCCGTTGTGGTGAAGAAGGAGCTGAGCCGGAAGGCAAAGCTCTCAATTTACCGGTCGATCTACGTTCCCATACTCACCTATGGTCATGAGCTTTGGGTCATGACCGAAAGGACAAGATCACGGGTACAAGCGGCCGAAGTGAGTTTCTTACGCTCTCCCTTAGAGATATGGTGAGAAGCTCTGCCATCCGGGAGGAACTCAAAGTAAAGCCGCTGCTCCTCCACATCGAGAGGAGCCAGATGAGGTGGTTCGGGCATCTGGTCAGGATGCGACCCGAAGGCCTCCCTAGGGAGGTGTTTCGGGCACGCCCAACCGGTAGAAGACCCAGGACACGTTGGGAAGACTATGTCTCCCGGCTGGCCTGGGAACGCCTCGGGATCCCCCGGGAAGAGCTAGACGAAGTGGCTGGGCTTCCCTGCTTGGGCTGCTGCCCCCGCGACTTGACCTCGGATAAGCGGAAGAAGATGGATGGATGGACATTCTAACTCTCACAGTTGAAGTGTACCTATGATGAAAATTACAGACCTCTGTCATCATTTTAAGTGGGAGAACTTGCACAATCGGTGGCTGACTAAATACTTTTTTGCCCCACTGTATTTATAGAACCGCTTAATGAAGTTTCAAGATAGTTATGGATACTCTTCTGGACTAAAGGTGAGTGCTGACATACACACACCGAACTGTCTTCAGTTAGCCTTGCACTTCTTTTTGTATGCTTTTCAATCTCTGCCTCCACCAGAGCATTTGATTCCTTAGCCCTATCGTAGGCTTTATCAAACTGAAGCTTTAACAGGCTGGAGACGTCCCCACCCCTACCAAAAAGTAGGATCAGAGCAGATTATAGGTCCTGACAGCCTGCATGGGAAACGCACCCGTTTCAACCCATTCTGCCCACACCCCAGTCCCTTTCCTGCTTCTGCATATAAAAACGATCACATGGTGGATGAGGGTTAATACTCTTCTTAAATCCTTTCTGATTCTCACTAGTTTCATCATGGAAGATTTAGACACTGACAAACCTCTCCAGGGCCAATTTTTTTCTATTTGTTTTATAATGATGAATTGTGCCACGGCCCACTGGTTCAGGAAGATCAGCTTACTCAAGATGCTGCGTCTGTCACCAGCTTTGTGGATTGTTATCGACATGACAAATGTACAGGGGACGCATCAGGCGTCAGCAGACGATAACGCACAGATTCCCAGGCAAAAATGTCTCAACAAAAACAAATCAAGCCTATAAATCAGTGTAATTGTTTAAGATTGTTATTCACCGACACACTACTGCCGATCAGTTTTTGTATGGGTCACATTTGTAGTGTTAAATCTTCTTAAGGGACAATACTACAAAATTTAAACGTGTAAATCTATCCTCCAGACTATAAGCCGCTTACTTTTTTGCTACGCTTTATATCCTGCGGCTAATAAAGCGGTACAGCCATAATGCAAGTGGTTAAAAAAACACACAAGCAAAGACACTTAAAAGGAATATTATTATTTGTGCAATGGCGACATATTTTCGACGAGTTTGCTTACTGCGGGTATTTCCTTCTGCATTCAACCGTACAAGTGTCGTTCCATCTTCTAGTCGTCCATAGCGTTTCTACTAATATGGATTCTTCTTTAAAGGCCTACTGAAACCCACTACTACCGACCACGCAGTCTGATAGTTTGAATATATCAATGATGAAATATTAACATTGCAACACATGCCAATACGGCCTTTTTAGTTTACTAAATTGCAATTTTAAATTTCCCGCGGAGTTTCTTGTTGAAAATGTCGCGGAATTGTAGCAGACATTTTTTTTCCAGCCCGATCCAAGCTATAAGTAGTCTGCTTTAATCGCATAAGTACACAGTATTCTGGACATCTGTGTTGCTGAATCTTTCGCAATTTGTTCAATTAGTAATGGAGACGTCAAAGAAGAGAGGTGTACGTGGGAAGCCGTGTATTGCGGCGGCCTTTAGCAACACAAACACAGCTGGGGTTTCCTTGTTTACATTCCCGGAAGATGACGTGATGGAACCGAGCGGTCAAGTGAACATGGTTCCCTACCACATGTCAAACGGCAGGTTTCGGTGAGAAAACTAATAATAATAATAATAATAATAATGGATTAGATTTATAATCGCGCTTTTCTATTGTTAGATACTCAAAGCGCTCACAGAGAAGTGGGAACCCATCATTCATTCACACCTGTTGGTGGCCGCACTAACATCTAATCTTCATATTTAATTGCGAGCCACGTGTCTGAGACCCCTGGTTTATACATAGCACAAAGCAAAAATAAACTCTGTATACAGTGTTATTTTATTATAAATTTCAAGAGTCTTGTGGCTCCCATTGTTTTATTTTTTTGTAAAACAGGTCAAAATGGCTCTTTGAATGGTAAAGGTTGCCGACCCCTTACCTACATAATGTATATTAGATGGCTAAATCGATTCATACTTTTTGAAAAGTTATTTAAAAAAAAAAAATATATATATATATATATATATATATATATATATATAATTTTTTTTCTTTTAAACATTAAAAAAACAAAACCTTTTTAGACCATCTCCAGACAACCAAAACTAGCTTTTCTAACCCGTAACATGTTTTGAAAAATTGTCATTATAATTATTATACCAAATAATATATTCTATGAATTGGTTTGAATTCAGAATCGTGTTGAATCAAGACTCTATTTTGAATTGAATCATCGCCTAAGGAATTGTAATTGAATCTATTTTGTAGGTGTCCAACAATTCACACCCCTACTGATTCATTTTCATTTATCGCTTAATTTATTGACTGTTGGTCCTTTTTTTTTTTTTTTCCTCTCTCTTCTTTGTCATAAAAAAGGGACGTTTTTGTCATGAAAAAGGGAGGTTTTTGTGTTTTTTGCACGAATTGAAAGTGTATATTGTGTTTTTTATGTTGATTTAATAATTTTTTATTTTTTTATTTTATTTATGTATTTGTTTATTTTTTTAATAAAAAATTCTTCTGCGGCCCGGTGGTTGGGGACCACTGCTATAAGTGACCAGACGTCCAAAATCAAAACTGGGAATAATAATCCCAGAGAAGGGGGAAAAAAACGGTCAGCTATTTTTAAATTGAAGAAACAATATGATTAGGTTATATATACATGTGGATATCCTCCATTAACAATGTATGAATATATTAGATATCTATATATCTTACGGACCAATAGACTTTATCTCTGTTGTTGCAACAGCAGAGAGTTTTTTTTGTCTTGACACTTTGTATTGATATTTTGTATTACATTCTTCCCCTAAACAATCATGTTTACAGTGATTGTTGTATATGTATTTTTCATATATGTTGCTTTGGATAAAACACTTGAAAGTCTTTATATCAGCTAAACCCACCAATCTGTTTCACTGGATTCAGAATAAAACCAAAGTCTGTTTTACCCAACAATGTTAGTATTTGAATATTGTTACTTGAAGACTTATTCCTGGTTATAATAATACTGTTAAGAGAGTATTGTCTTATGTTTTCCCTAAAATGATGAATGCATCATAATCAGTGGTGGCTGGTGAATTTTGTTTTAGGTGGGGCTGAAAGTTTGTAAACCAAATACCAGTATGGCCGTCATCCTCCCCCAGAAGATTTCTTTTTTTATTTTTATATACAAATATTGAAGATCTTTGCTCCTTCACAACTCTGTGATAATATTCTTTTCACAAAATACTACAAATAGTATGTTAATGTTAAATCTTACTTGTGAAAAGTATTCTCCCGGTTCTTATTTTCAACAGTCCGCTCATTTAAGCAGGAAAACGCTGCATCTTTGTTTTCTACCTCTCAACTATCAGTTTAGGCTGCTCTCCAGCTCCTCATTACCACTTCAAGATGGTGGCCAAATTGCTCGCGTCACAGCAGCCAATGCTGGGTTTACTTATAATAAGTCTATGGTTATAACGTCATTGCAAACACTACAATGTGTTGCGTCCACTGCAGTTCGCTACCTTATTCATACTTTTTGTCAAGTGATTTTTTTAAGCAGGGCTGCATGAGGTACCTACACATAATGTTACGTTAGTGAATGTATCACACACAGTAACGTAACGTTAGACGGCGGTCAGGAGCACCACGTATTTTAGCCACCTACAAAAAGACAAACATTGTCAAATAAAGGTCAGTTAAAATGTATACTATATTAACAATATGTGTACAAATTCCATAGGGCCCTGACATCTAAAAAGTACAACTCTGTTCATTGTTATGTTCATGTATTTATGGTTTTCATGTGTACGCACACTTTAAAACACATACCGTATGAGATGAGATGAATGAGATAAGGTAAAAACAGGATGGAAACTGCCATGGAAATACAATGATAACACTTTTGTGCAAATAATTACAGTTGCACTTGTTTTTTCAAATGTGTTTATTCTGTAAAGGAATAAGTTACATGTTTAAAATAACTGGTTAATAATGCTATTATGAAGTGCAATGTCAGCACTATTTTCTTTTATAATAAAAACATACAGCATTTTAAAAGCATACACAATCTGTGTAAATATATTAGTCTGTGGTTAAAAGGACTTGAAATGACTCGAAACTCAAAATGCAGGACTTGGGACTTGACTCGAGACTTGCCTGTCTTGACTCGGGACTTGACTCGAGACTTGAGGGAAAAGACTTGAGACTTACTTGTGACTTGCAAAACAATGACTTGGTCCCATCTCTGCTATGTATTGAATGAATACAGAATATTTTTGAATCGGAAAAATATCGTTTTTGAATCGAGAATCGAATCGAATTGAAAACAATCATCGAATCGTGACCCCAAGAATCGATATTGAATCGAATCGTGGGACACCCAAAGATTCACAGCCCTAATATATATATATATATATATATATATATATATATATATATATATATATATATATATATATATATACATATATATATATATATATATATATATATATATATATATATATACATATATATATATATATATATATATATATATATATATATATATATATATATATATATATATATATATATATATATATGTAAATTGAGCAAATTGGCTATTTCTGGCAATTTTGTTAAGTGTGTATCAAACTGGTAGCCCTTCGCATTAATCAGTACCCAAGAACTAGCTCTTGGTTTCAAAAAGGTTGGTACACCTGAACTAGCATATGCAGTGAAGTTGTAATGCTTTGAAATAGTCCACAAACATATTTCCTCCGTCGGCCTCTAGCAAATCAACCAAATTGGCTGTGGTTTCATCAAAGTTTGAACAACGACTGATTTCTTCAAGCTGTTTACCCGCTCCCTGTCAAATCTAATCAACACGGCTCTAATACGCATGCAGATGCCAGTGTGACTTTAGCACAGAACAATCCCCTGTACATAAACTTGGCACGCCGCATGCAAACTGCAATAAAACATGAACGCAACAGAAGCTTTTCAACCAATTTGGAACGTTGCAATTGGCCTGCTGGGTTTGCGGCCGTGTTTCCCGCAAAGTCCTTAGTGTCCGTCCTCTAAGGTAATTCCGTTGGCCTCATGCATTCATCATGTTGCCGGAGGGGAGTCCAGCCCTGATATGCAACCTGCAAGGCTTTCTCCTTGATGATGCAAACCTGCTGTTTTTCCGCTCGTAATCTGACAACGACCTTCCTTGCAGACGCAAACCTTAATTCAAAGTGACATTCCGCAGCCATCATGTACTCTCTGCGTCGGTGCTGTCACATTATAGAGAACTCCCAGCTGCATAAAGGACAACGTGGGCAATCAGTCTCTCTTCGTTTGTGCCTCGCGGCCTCAGTCAAACTCACCTTGGCTGCAGCCTTTCGCCTCAAAGGCAAATCCTATCATATACAAAAATATGCAGGGTTTTGTGACTGAGCGAGTAAGGCTGCATTTATCGTCTTACGTAACAACTAGATTAGCACGGGCGAGCTGAGTGCCTGCCTCGACCCAAACCACGTCCGCTGCAGAACTCAGACACTTTCCAAGCAAGCTGCCGAGCACATGTTTTTGGCACATGCATCCTTAGATAGCAACAACAGTCAGCCTGGTCTTGGGGGTGCATTTTCATACGCAACGGGCAAAAACACATGCAGACTTTGGATACAGAGACTGATTTTTATAGTTATGAATGATAATCTCTATGTGCTCTTGGAGATTAAAAATGGGTATGTTGAATATTACTAACCCCGTTTCCATATGAGTTGGGAAATTGTGTTAGATGTAAATATAAACGGAATTCAATGATTTACAAATTCTTTTCAACCCATATTCAGTTGAATGCACTACAAAGACAAGATATTTGATATTCAAAAGCATAAACTTTGTTTTTTTTTTGCAAATAATAATTACCTTAGAATATCATGGCTGCAACACGTGCCAAAGTAGTTGGGAAAGGGCATGTTCACCACTGTGTTACATCACCTTTTCTTTTAACAACACTCAATAAACGTTTGGGAACTGAGGAAACTAATTGTTGAAGTTTTGAAAGTGGAATTCTTTACCATTCTTGCTTGATGTAAAGCTTAAGTTGTTCAACAGTCCGGGATCTCCGTTGTGGTATTTTAGGCTTCATAATGCGCCGCACATTTTCGATGGGAGACAGGTCAGGACTACAGGCAAGCCAGTCTAGTACCCGCACTCTTTTAATATGAAGCCACGCTGTTGTAACAAGTGACTTGGCATTGTCTTGCTGAAATAAGCAGGGGCGTCCATGATAACGTTGCTTGGATGACAACATATGTTGCTCCAAAACCTGTATGTACCTTTCAGCATTAATGATGCCTTCAAAGATGTGTAAGTTACCCATGCCTTGGGCACTAATGCACCCCCATACCACCACAGATGCTGGCTTTTCAACTTTGCACCTAGATCAGTCCTGGTGGTTCTTTTCCTCTTTGGTCTGGAGGACACGACGTTCACCGTTTCCAAAAAACAATCTGAAATGTGGACTCGTCAGACCACAGAACACTTTTCCACTTTGCATCAGTCCATCTTAGATGAGCTCGGGCCCAGCGAAGCCGGCGGTGTATCTGGGTGTTGTTGATAAATGGCTTTGGCTTTGCATAGTACAGCTTTAACTTGCACTTACAGATGTAGCGACCAGCTGTATTTAGTGACAGTGGTTTTCTGAAGTGTTCCTGAGCCCATGTAGTGATATCCTTTACACACTGATGTTGCTTGTTGATGCAGTACCGCCTAAGGGAACGAAGGTCCGTTATATCATTGCTTAGGTGCAGTGATTTCTCCAGATTCTCTGAACCTTTTGATGGTATTATGGACCGTAGATTGTGAAATTCCTAAATGTCTTGTAATAGCCCGTTAAGAAATGTTGTTCTTAAACTGTTGGACAATTTGCTTACGCATTTGTTCACAAAGTGGTGACCGTTTCCCAATCCTTGCTTGTGAATGACTGAGCATTTTACAGAGGCTGCTTTTATACCCAATCATGGCACCCACCTGTTCCCAATTAGCCTGCACACCTGTGGGATGTTCCAAATAAGTGTTTGATGAGAATTCCTCAACTTTATCAGTATTTATTGCCACCTTTCCCAACTTCTTTGTCACGTGTTGCTGGCATTAAATTTTAAAGTTAATGATTATTTGCAAAAAAAAAAAAAGTGTTTATCAGTTTGAAAATCAAATATGTTGTCTTTGTAGCATATTCATATGGGTTTGAAAATGATTTGCAAATCATTGTATTCCGTTTATATTTACATCTAACACAATTTCCCAACTCTGCCATCCGGGAGGAACTCAAAGTAAAGCCGCTGCTCATCCACATCGAGAGGAGCCAGATGAGGTGGTTCGGGCATCTGGTCAGGATGCCACCCGAACGCCTCCTTAGGGAGGTGTTTAGGGCACGTCCAACCGGTAGGAGGCCACGGGGAAGACCCAGGACACGTTGGGAAGACTATGTCTCCCGGCTGGCCTGGGAACGCCTCGGGATCCCCCGGGAAGAGCAGGACGAAGTGGCTGGGGAGAGGGAAGTCTGGGCTTCCCTGCTTAGGCTGCTGCCCCCGCGACCCGACCTCGGAAAAGCGGAAGATGATGGATGGATGGATAGACAATTTCCTAACTCATATGGAAACAGGGTTTGTATTATAATTTGCCAAAAACATTGATACATTACATTACATTAGAATGTACATTAGTACAATGTAAATAATGTGCGTCAATAAGGCACTAACTCTTTCTTGCTAAATGTACAATTTTGGCAGAAAAAAATGGTACCGCATGCGACAGAAGTTCTTTTGAACTCAATAGTATTTTTTGCAACCAGAACTTTAACATCTGCTTGTCATGTTTATCTCATTCAAAGCAGGTGTTTCGTCAGTTTGTTGATAAATAATGATAATCAATTGAAGGGGCCGATAGTGTAAAAATACCATGAGGCGAACTCGTGGTAAGTTGAAGTATGGTTACAAGCAATAAAAAAGTATAAAAATAGGATAAAAATGAGTACAATACAGAATAGAATCTATTGTATTGTTTTCAAACCTTATTATGTCAGGTAAAATGAATTGTCTGGATATATAGCGATTGGGTATAGGTTGGTTGGCAACACTAAATTGGTATTGGTAGTCACACAAACACTAGGTGTGGTAAAGTTTTTCCTCAGCATTTGACCCAAAATGCCGCAGTTCGTGCCCTGGGTAGGAAGCGCATATTTCACTGAAGTGACGAATATTTATTTGAACGCTTTAGGCTACCTCAGCAGTCCCCCCTTTCTTAAACTTACATTTTGGCATTATGTATTTCCCCCACGGGATAATACAACATTCTCTTCTGTAATCTGTTTGTATTTTCATGGTGTTTGATGTTTGGCTTTTCCGGCGGAATTGTGCCCTTATATGGCGGATTAAGGGCGTTCACCTATGCAAATTGGTTGATTGGCAACACTAAATTGTCCCCAGTGTGTGAATGTGAGTGTGAATGTTTTCTGTCTATCTGTGTTGGACCTTTTGAGGTGGCGACTTGTCCAGGGTGTACACGGCCTTCCGAACGATTGTAGCTGAGATAGGCGCCAGCGCCCCCCCGCGACCCCAGAGGGAATAAGCGGTAGAAAATGGATGGATGGATGGACATTGATTTGAGTTACAACTCAGTCATAGAACATTAAAGTGCATAAGTTGAGGTACCACTGAACTTGTCAAACCAATGAAAAGTTATTTTTGAAGCAGATGATTGGCGAAGGTATTTCGATGCCCAAAATAGGGTGCCCTTAATTTCCCAAAGATAGTAGCGAGAAGTCTTTAAGGAGGAGTTGCACCCTCATCCAACACCACTGGCGTGAATTGTCCTCGTTATCTTGAGTCGAGCTGGCATCCAAAACATCTACAGTGGCAGGTGATAATTACCCATCTTCTTCACCCTGACGGCATCGCTGCTTCTGTTGACTTAATTTATGGATGCAGTTGCCAACGCCGACAGTTGACGAGAGAGAAACTTGTGAGATTTTGTAGATCCACAGATAAAACAGACTTTCAGGGTGTGACCTAACGCAACATGCCTATCATTCAGAGTCCCTTTGTAAGACAAGAACACATATGTTTTTCTTTGTTTATGCATTCTAACTCGTAAATAAACTTTAGGACAAGTCAGCTAACAAAGGAGTCAATGGGTGGTCCTCTACAGTGGGGCAAAAAAATTATTTAGTCAGCCACCGATTGTGCAAGTTCTCCCACTTAAAATGATGCCAGAGGTCTGTAATTTTCATCATAGGTACACTTCAACTGTGAGAGACGGAATGGGGAAAAACAATCCAGGAATTCAAATTGTAGGAATTTTAAAGAATTTATTTGTAAATGATGGTGGAAAATAAGTATTTGGTCAACCATTCAAAGCTCTCACTGATGGAAGGAGGTTTTGGCTCAAAATCTCACGATACATGGCCCCATTCATTCTTTCCTTAACACGGATCAATCGTCTTGTCCCCTTAGCAGAAAAACAGCCCCAAAGCATGATGTTTCCACCCCCATACTTTACAGTAGGTGTGGTGTTCTTGGGATGCAACTCAGTATTCTTCTTCCTCCAAACATGACGAGTTGAGTTTATACCAAAAAGTTCTATTTTGGTTTCATCTGACCACATGACATTCTCCCAATCCTCTGCTGTATCATCCATGTATCCATTTTGGTATAAACTCAACTCGTCGTGTTTGGAGGAAGAAGAATACTGAGTTGCATCCCAAGAACACCACACCTACTGTGAAGCATGGGGGTGGAAACATCATGCTTTGGGGCTGTTTTTCTTCTAAAGGGACAGGACCATTGATCCGTGTTAAGGAAAGAATGAATGGGGCCATGTGTCGTGAGATTTTGAGCCAAAACCTCCTTCCATCAGTGAGAGCTTTGAATGGTTGACCAAATACTTATTTTCCACCATCATTTACAAATAAATTCTTTAAAATTCCTACAATTTGAATTCCTGGATTGTTTTTCCCCATTCCGTCTCTCACAGTTGAAGTGTACCTATGATGAAAATTACAGACCTCTGTCATCATTTTAAGTGGGAGAACTTGCACAATCTGTGGCTGACTAAATACTTTATTGTAAGGGGATCATAACGGAAGCCAGCATATTTCTTACCCGATTTAAGGCGCTGTAGTGTGGAGGAAGGCAGGGAAGGAGGTCCTCTCTGCTCCGTCCAGGGAGAGATGCAGGGATGCTGGGCTTCTTCCCCCGATGCTCCTCGGCGCACGACAAAAAAAAAACAAAGAGTAGATTCTGGATCGATCGCCGCCCAGCTTTTACACGCCAATTCTGCAGCTCCTCAGCGCGCACTTCCGCGGACACCGAGTGACTCGGATGGGTGTCCCCTGTCCGTCTCACATCAGCCCAGCGATGATGGTACGTGGTCCCCCCACGGCGGACAGTGTCTTCTATAGGCGACGGAGGGCGAGGAGGACGGCGTGTTTTAAACGCTGTGAGCGGATGGAGTGGATTTAAACGGCGTGGGGGGGTGGTGCTGTCGGGATTACGTGGTAGGTCTTTAATTAGATAGCGCTGCGCCTATTGGCGCCGAGGTGGCGCACAGCCCCGCCCACTTTCTCCGTCTCTCTCGCCTTTTAAAGTGTGCGTCACCACGCTAGGATAAAGGCGCACACATCGTGCAATTTACACGAACTCACTGCGCCACGAAGAGATTTTAATGATTCTGCATATACCGTATTTCTTTGAATTGCCGCCCGGGCGCAAATAATTTAAAACCTCTACTCACTCCTGCGCTTACCAAAGGCATGCGGTAAAAGTAAGCTTGCGCTAAATATTTTAAAACCTCTTCTCACTCCGGCACTTACCAAAGGCATCCAGTAAAAAAAAAAATTGTGATGTAAGTTTGGACCTTAAATCCTACTGAATAGCTCTTACTCTTCTTCCCGTTATGCGATTTCCAATTACCGGTATTGAAATCAGCCTCCTCCATTTTAAAAAAGATGACAAGGGAAGTGTCACTCGTGACGTCACAAGTTTGACCAGGCGGTAATACTAAGCATGCGCTAATTATTTTGGGAAGCGAGTTTAATTCAAGGCAGGCGCATACTATATGCCCTGCGGCAATTCAAGGAAATACGGTATTTGGAAAAAATATATAAAACTAACTAAAAAACTTGTTGAAAAATAAACAAGTGATTCAATTATAAATAAAGATTTCTACACATAGAAGTAATCATCAACTTAAAGTGCCCTCTTTGGGGATTGTAATAGTGATCCATCTGGATTCATGAACTTAATTCTAAACATTTCTTCACATCAATATCATTAACATCAATATTTATGGAACATGTCCACAAAAAAATCTAGCTGTCAACACTGAATATTGCATTGTTGCATTTCTTTTCACAATTTATGAACTTACATTCATATTTTTGTTTATTATTCAATAAATATATCATTATAAAGGATTTTTGAATTGTTGCTATTTTTAAATAAATATATTTATAAAGGATTTTTGAATTGTTGCTATTTTCAAAATATTTTCAAAAAATCTCACGTACCCCTTGGCATACCTTCAAGTACCCCCAGGGGTACGCGTACCCCCATTTGAGAACCACTGCTCTAGAGGGCAGGGGTCCCCTAACTAGGCCGTATACAGCCCGCCAGCGTCCAAAATCCGGCCAGCGGGAAGTCCCGAGTTAAAAATAAATAAATAAATAATTACATTATTTTATTTTTATTGGAATTTTTTAAAATCTGTCCTTTCTAATCCATTTTACTTTCCTAGCAGCTCAGCCAAATCTTATTGTCGAAAAATGCATTGTCCCATCGATAACTTGACATCATCAGCGGCAAGTGCGCGCTCTTTCAGTGAATTAGTGTGCGAGGAATATTTATACACACACACACACACACACACACACACACACACACACACACATACATACACACATACACACATTCATACACACATACATACACACACACATACACACACACATACACATACATACATACATACATACATACATACATATATATATATATACATACATATATATACATATATACATACATACATACATACATATACACATATATATATATATATATATATATATATATATATATGTATATATATATATATATATGTATATATATATATATATATATATATATATATATATATATATGTATATATATATATATATATATATATATATATATATATATATATATATATATATATATATATATATACCGCATTTCCTTGAATTGCCGCCGGGGCGCTAATTAATTTAAAACCTCTACTCACTCCTGCGCTTACCAAAGGTATGCGGTAAAAGTAAGCATGTGTGTTAATTATTTTAAAACCTATTCTCACTCCAGCACTTACCAAAGGCATGCAGTAAAAAAAATTGTGTGATGTAAGCTTGGACCTTAAATCCTACTGAATAGCTCTTAATCTTCTTCCCTTTATGCGATTTCAAATTACCAATATTGACATCAGCCTCCTCCATTTTGAAAATGATGACAGGGGAAGTGTCATTTGTTACGTCACGAGTTTGACCAGGCGGTAATACTAAGCATGCGCTAATTATTTTGGGAAGCGAGTTTTACCCGGCAGTAATTGAATGCACTCGCATACTATATGCCCTGCGGCAATTCAAGGAAATACGGTATATATATATATATATATATATATATATATATATATATATATATATATATATATATATATATATATATATATATATATATATATATATATGTATATATATATATATATATATATATATATATATATATATATATATATATATATATATATATATATATATATATATACCGTATTTTCCGCACTATAAGGCGCACCTAAAAACCTCAAATTTTCTCAAAACCTGACAGTGCGCCTTATAATCTGGTGCACCTTATATATGGACCAATATTGAGCCACAACAGGTCTCACAACTACGGTAAACAGCCGCTGATTTAATTTTCTCCTCTAGAAGAAGCAGCGTGCAGTGCATGCTGGGATATATGACTGCGCCAAGTGTGCAGTTTTCATTTCCATTTGTGTGTTCATGTAAAGACTCAAAAACGGCTCCTATTAAGAGACACGCTTACGACGCAGAGTTTAATTAAAGTCAAGGCGATCAGTCACACAGTAGAACACGGGAATAGAGCAGCAGTTTAATTCGGACACTGAAGAAGAGGAATTCGAGGGGTTCGTGGATGAGGAATAACTTAATAAAGTGAGCTTTACATGTTTATTTTGTGTGTTGTGTTGTGTGACATTAACGTTTGAGCAACGTTGAGTTATTGATATATTATTGCTTTACACTATTTGGAGTGTTACAATGTTGTGATTGCACTAACGTTTGATTTACCGTAACAGTATTAAGACTGTTTTTTACATGTTTATTGAATGGAGGAAAAGTACACCTCCACTGTGATATAAATGTTGCACTACATGTTATACCTTGCTGTTGTTAAAAGATAAACAAAATACCACGTCACTGACTTTACCTCGGGGAAAATAATAAAAAAGCTGTTTATTCCTTTTGGGAGTGAACAAAGTTGTCAGAACGCTGGTTTATAATCTATAAATAAAGTTTGACTGTTACGTCTGCTCGACATTGTGATGCCGGGTTCGATTCCCTCGAGGAAGCGTCGAATTTGAAGACAGCAAAGGTAAGACAAACAGATTTATTTAAATAACAAAAAGAGCTATATTACACAAATGCTAGAGCTAGTAGAATAAAACAAACAAAGGACGCTAGCATAAAAGCTAGGAATAGAAATAGACAAACTAAATCTGGCTCGAAGGCAAAGAAAAACAGAAAAACAAATCTTCAGCGTGAGAGCTGGAATAATACATAGGAATGATCAGAGGAAACTAGTTGCGTGTAAGCAAACCAGAAATGCAGACGTACCGTTGTTTGAAAACAAACTTGGATCCCAGACTGAACAACAAAAGATGCAGGCTTATGTAAGGCAGGTGATTAGTGAGGACAGGTGTGCAGGGCCGTGAGAAACAGGTGAAACTGATAAGCTACCATGGTGACCGACTTAAACAGGAAATAATAGGATCAGATGGAGAGTGAAAATAAAAATGGAACAACAAACAATAATATGTGGAGGATCCAAAAAGCGGATCTCAACATTGACTGACCTATCTGACTGTTTTGTTGACATTCCCCTTAGCGCAGCTCCATCTAAAGGATGCATAACGTGACCCCAGCCTCTACTGTAGCGTCTATTCTATGCGCCTTATATATGAACAAAGTTTTAAAATAGGCCGTTCATTGAAGGTGCGCCTTTTAGTGCAGTCGGGCAAACAAGTATTTAGTCAGCCACAGATTGTGCAAGTTCTCCCACTTAAAATGATGCCAGAGGTCTGTAATTTTCATCATATGTACACTTCAACTGTGAGAGACAGAATATGAAAAAAAAATCCAGGAATTCACATTGTAGGAATGTTAAAGAATTTATATGTAAATTATGGTGGAAAATAAGTATTTAGTCAACCATTCAAAGCTCTCACTGATGGAAGGAGGTTTTGGCTCAAAATCTCACCATACATGGCCCCATTCATTCTTTCCTTAACACGGATCAATCGTCCTGTCCCCTTAGCAGAAAAACAGCCCCAAAGCATGATGTTTCCACCCCAATACTTCAGAGTAGGTATGGTGTCCTTGGGATGCAACTCAGTATTCTTCTTTCTCCAAACACAACAAGTTGAGTTTATTCCAAAAAGTTCTATTTTGGTTTCATCTGACCACATGACATTCTCCCAATCCTCTGCTGTATCATCCATGTATCCATTTTGGTATAAACTCAACTCGTCGTGTTTGGAGGAAGAAGAATACTGAGTTGCATCCCAAGAACACCACACCTACTGTGAAGCATGGGGGTGGAAACATGCTTTGGGGCTGTTTTTCTGCTAAGCACATCCGACACGTACGTAGGATTAACCGAAGGTGCGTTTAAAGCCAGATGGAATAATCACAAGGCCTCCTTTAAAAACCAGACCTTGCGGAATTCTACAGAATTCAGCAAGCACATTTGGAACCTCAAAGACAATATTGTTGAATATTCAATAACATGGCAAATTCTTGCATCCAGCACACCTTACAACAGTGTTAATAAAAGATGCAACCTATGCTTAAAAAGAAACTGTTTATTATATATAATCCAGACCTGTCATCCCTCAACAAGCGCAGTGAAATCATATCAACGTGCCGTCACAGACAGAAACACCTCCTAGGTAACACATTTCCATATCACCACATCCCTACGCCTGCCTGTACCCACCCACTCTGTGGCCTATATAAACCATTGTATGTGAATGCTTCCATTAAAATCTCCTAATGATTGAGGGAACCCCTCATGAAACAGTTCTGTAGAGATGAAGTAGTCTTGTGATTTTTCCCACACATACACACACACACACACATATATATATATATATATTATTTGGAAGAGACACACACCTGTCTATATTTACGGTTACCCACTTGACAGTGCATGGCAGAACACAAACCAAAAATGAAGTTGAAGGAATTGCCTGTCGACCTCCGGGACAGGATTGTCTCAAGGTACAAATTTGGGTAGGACACCTTGAAGGTCCCAATGAGCACAGTGGCCTCCATCATCTCTAAATGGAAAACGTTTGGAACCACCAGGACTATTCCTAGAGCTGGGCGGCCGTCTAAAATGAAAGGGGGTGAAAAGCCCTAGTCTCTCTAGAACAGGGGTCACTAACCTTTTTGAAACCAAGAGCTACTTCTTGGGTACTGATTAATGCGAAGGGCTACCAGTTTGATACACACTTAAATAAATTGCCAGAAATAGCCAATTTGCTCAATTTACCTTTAATAAATAAATCTATATATATAAAAAAATGGGTATTTCTGTCCGTCATACCGTCGTACATTTTTTTTCTTTTTATGGAAGGTTTTTTGTTGAGAATAAATGATGAAAAACACACTTAATTGAACGGTTTAAAAGAGGAGAAAACAAGAAAAAAATGAAAGTAAAATTTTGAAACATAGATTATCTTCAATTTCGACTCTTTAAAAATTCAAAATTCAACCGAAAAAAATGAATGGAAAAACTAGCTAATTCGAATCTTTTAGAAAAAAGTTATAACATAATTTATGGAACATCATTAGTAATTTTTCCTGATTAAGATTAATTTTAGAATTTTGATGATATGTTTTAAATAGGGTAAAATCCAATCTGCACTTTGTTAGAATATATAACAAATTGGACCAAGCTATATTTCTAACAAAGACAAATCATTATTTCTTCTAGATTTTCCAGAAAAATTTTTTTAAAAGAAAGTCAAAAGACTTTGAAATAAGATTTAAATTTGATTCTACAGATTTTCTAGATTTGCCAAAATAATTTTTGGGAATTTTAATCATAATAAGTTTGAAAAAATATTTCACAAATATTCTTCGTCGTAAAAACAGAAGCTAAAATGAAGAAATATATTAAAATGTATTTATTATTCTTTATAATAATAAAAAAAAATACTTGAACATTGATTTAAATTGTCAGGAAAGAAGAGGAAGGAATTTAAAAGGTAAAAAGGTATATGTGTTTAAAATGCCTAAAATCATTTTTAAGGTTGTACTTTTTCTCTAAAATTGTCTTTCTGAAAGTTATAAGAAGCAAAGTAAAAAAAATAAATGAATTTATTTAAACAAGTGAAGATCAAGTCTTTAAAATATTTTCTTGGATTTTCAAATTTTATTTGCGTTTTGTCTCTCTTAGAATTAAAAATGTCGAGCAAAGCGAGACCAGCTTGCTAGTAAATAAATAAAATGTAAAAAAAATAGAAACAGCTCACTGGTAAGTGTTGCTATTTGAGCTATTTTTAGAACTAGCCAGCGGGCTACTCATCTGGTCCTTACGGGCTACCTGGTGCCCGCGTGCACCACCTTGGTGACCCCTGGTCTACAGCATTCCTCTGTGGAGGGAGGAGAACTTTCCAGAAGGACAGTCATCTCTGCAGCAATCCACCTAACAGGCCTGTATGATAGAGTGGCCAGGCGGAAGATAATCCTTCGAAAACGTTTGGCAAAATGCACCTGAAGGACAAACAAAATCCACTGGTCTGATGAAACAAAGATTGAACGTGAATGCCAGGTGTCATGTATCACCAGGCCAGTGAAGCATGGCAGGGGCAATAATATGCTGTAGGGATGTTTTTCAGCGACAGGAACTGGGAGACTTGTGAGGATAGAGGGAAAGATGAAGGCAGCAATGTACAGAGACATCCAGCATGAAAACCTGCTCCGGAGCGCCCGTGAACACAGATTGTGGAGACGTTTCATATTTTAGCATGTATTTATCATCGAACGAGTATGACAATCCTCCTGGTAGGGGTGTATCCCTTTATGGAGGGTGCCTGTGCGTGACTTTGTTTTACGTGGGGAGGCTGGTGTACATACAGTCACCACACGATCCTTGACAGAATCGGGTTAGGGTCCAGTAGCATGGAGTCCAAGACGACTGGGGACCCTTTTCTGCTGCAGCCTTCTCCCGCCATCGCAGCCGTTGTGGTAGTTCTTAAATCTACCCGTCTTCCGCCTGCTCCGCCTTTGAGGTCTTCACCGTATCCCCGGCTAGGGTATAGTCAGGTACTAGGCCTTTGCCAAGGGCCACCTGGGTTAACATTAGTAAAAGGGTTCACCGTCTAGTGAGGCGGTATAGCTCGGTTGGTAGAGCGGCCGTGCCAGCAACTTGAGGGTTGCAGGTTCGATTCCCGCTTCCGCCATCCTAGTCACTGCCGTTGTGTCCTTGGGCAAGACACTTTACCCACGTGCTCCCAGTGCCACCCACACTGGTTTAAATGTAACTTAGATATTGGGTTTCACTATGTAAAGCGCTTTGAGTCACTAGAGAAAAGCGCTATATAAATATAATTCACTTCACTTCACTAGTGCCCCAAGACCCCATAGAAGAGGCTTCAGTGCCGGGTTCACTTTAACGTCATGCCCAGGACTTTAATGACATGCATGCATTACATAAGTTAGGGTGGGGTGTCCTCAGTTGTTGACACGACAAAATGATGTCATTTGCGACGCCCCCGGTGGATTGTGCTCAAATTGTTTTGTAAACAATGCTTGCATACATGTACTGTAATACATATATCTTTAACATTGTATAATCACTTGACAAATGGTCATTGGGTTATAGGTAGTTAGTTGCCAAGTCCCTGCAAAGATGTAATGTTTTTATCAGTCCCTTAAAGGCCAACTGAAATGAGATTTTCTTATTTAAACGGGGATAGAAGGTCCATTCTATGTGTCCTACCTGATCATTTCGCGATATTGCCATATTTTTGCTGAAAGGATTTAGTAGAGAACATCCACGATAAATTTCGCAACTTTTGGTGCTGATAAAAAAGCCTTGCCTGTACCGGAAGTCGCAGACGATGACGTCACAAAGGTGAGGGCTCCTCACGTCCTCACATTGTTTATAATGGGAGCCTTCAGCAGCAAAAGCTATTCGGACCGAAAAAATGACAATTTCCCCATTAATTTTAGCCAGGATGAAAGATTTGTGGATGATGATATTGATAGCGCAGGACTAGAAAAAAAAAAAAAGGCGATTGCATTGGGACGGAATCAGATGTTTTTAGACACATTTACTAGGATAATTCTGGGAAATCCCTTATCTTTCTATTGTGTTGCTAGTGTTTTAGTGAGATTAAATAGTACCTGATAGTCCGAGGGGTGTGTCCACTGGTGTCTTGACGACAGTCTCTAAGAAAAGTCACGGCAGATACAAGGACGGCGCAAACTCCACAGATCTCCGGTAAGAGGCGACTTTTTACCACAATTTTCTCAACGAAACCTGCCGTTTGACAAGTGGTCGGGATCCATGTTCGCTTGACCGCTCTGATCCATAGTAAAGCTTCACCTGCGGGAGTTTTAAACAATGAATCACCGTGTGTTTGTGTGGCTAAAGGCTAAAGCTTCCTAACTCCATCTTTCTACTTTGACGTCTCCATTATTAATTGAACAAATTGCAAAAGATTCAGCAACACAGATGTCCAGAATATTGTTTAATTGCGCGATGAAAAGAGACGACTTTTAGATGCAAATGGTGCTGCGCTAATATGTCCTCTACAGTCCGTGACGTTTTAAACAAGAAACTCCTTTGACAGGTGCACGAGGAACGACGCAAACTCCGCTCATGTCTACAGTAAGAGCTGACTTATTACCACAATTTCCTCCCCGAAACCTGCCGGTTGACATGTGGTAGAGAACCATGTTCGCTTGACCGCTCTGTTCCATAGTAAAGCTTCACCTTTGGGAATGTAAACAAGGAAACACCGGCTGTGTTTGTGTTGCTAAAGGCAGCCGCAATACACCGCTTCCCACCTACATCTTTCTTCTTTGACGTCTCCATTATTAATTGAACAAAGTGCAAAAGATTCAGCAACACAAATGTCCGCTACAATCCATGACGTCACGCGCACTTGACGTTTTCAACAGGATACCTCGTGGGAAATTTAAAATTGCAATTTAGTAAACTAAAAAGGCCGTATTGGGATGTGTTGCAAAGTTAATATTTCATCATTAATATATAAACTATCAGACTGCGTGGTGGGTAGTAGTGGGTTTCAGTAGGCCAGGGGCGCTCACACTTTTTCTGCAGGCGAGCTACTTTTCAATTGACCAAGTCGAGGAGATCTACCTCATTCCTATTTATAATTTATATTTATTTATTTATGAAAGAGACATTTTTGTTAACAAGTTAATGGTGTTTAATGATAATACAAGCATGTTTAACACACATAGATTCCTTTCTTTCATGAAGACAAGAATATAAGTTGGTGTATTTGATTCTGATGACTTGCATTGATTGGAATCAGACAGTGGTGCTGATAACGTCCGCATTTTCAAATGGAGGAAAAAAAAAAGTCCTCCTTTCTGTCCAATACCACATGAAAGTGGTTGGATTTGACATCTCATTTGTCCAACTTGCATACTCGTTTTTAAACACTTTGTTATGAGAGTAGCATATGTGTGTGGCCCTCTAATGTCTGGCAGCAGGTGAGTCACGTCAGTGAGTGTGCGGGTGGGCAAGCAAGTGAGAAAGCGGTCGCTGAGGGCGGGGGAGAAATACATTGGCATCAAACTCCGTAGCTTGCTAGCTTGTGCACGCTAGCTTTCTGAGACTCTTATTTTGTTAGCACAGGTAGGATGAAACAGGTCTTTTATGGTGAAGACAGGAACTGTGCAGTCGGTCTTTAGAGTTTTGACAGTAGGTACGGAGTCTCTAGAAATAAAATGTGTTTCTCTGCCTCCGCCCTGTTAGTGATTTTTTTCTTAAATATGAGCTCGCAGCAGCCAGCGTCATCTCACAAGATCCTCGGGTGCCGAGAATGTCAAACAACTGACGAAAGTGAAGTCTTGGTATGATTGATGATTGTTGATTTTTATGTATATTTTTTAATGCCTGGCTTGAGATCGACTGACACACCCTCCGAGATCGACCAGTCGATCGCGATCGACGTAATGGGCACCCCTGCAGTAGGCCTTTAAAAGTGTGTACCAAAGTAGTGCTAATTTGGCAAAACATGTTAAAGTTACATCGGCATTGAGCGGTGCGAGAAATTTCAAGTCGAACCCAATTTATGGGCTTCGAGCGTTGAAATGTCTTCATAGCGCCACAATGGTGGTGTGTTTGTCATATGAACAGTAGCACACAGGAGGGGTGCGGCTTTTGACACATACCGTATTTTTCAGACTATAAGTCGCAGTTTTTTTCATAGTTTGGCCGGGGGTGCGATTTATACTCAGGAGCGACTTATGTATGAAATTATTAACACATTACCGTAAAATATCAATTAATATTATTTAGCTCATTCACGTAAGAGACGAGACGTATAAGATTTCATCGGATTTAGCGATTAGGTATGACAGATTGTTTGGTAAAGGTATAGCATGTTCTATATGTTATAGTTATTTGAATGACTCTTACCATAATATGTTACGTTAACATACCAGGCACCTTCTCAGTTGGTTATTTATGCCTCATATAACGTACACTTATTCAGCCTGATGTTCACTATTCTTTATTTATTTTAAATTACCTTTCAAATGTCTATTCTTGGTGTTGGGATTTATCGAATACATTTCCTCAAAAATGCGACCTATAGTCCAGTGTGACTTACATATGTTTTTTTCCTTCTTTATTATGCATTTTCGGCAAGTGCGACTTATATTCCAAAAAATAGGGTAGTTACCCTCTTGTGCAGATGTCCACAAGTAGAAGTCAGCTTACACAAACAACTTCATACAGTCATGTGGTAGCTTTGGAGATGGGTGTATTTTTTTTTAAAAGAATGCTGTTCAGTTGGCAGTTACATGACCGGTATAAAGCTGAAGGATTTTGTTCTATTGTGGAAACAAATGCAAGTAAAAAAAAAAAAAAAGTTTTGTTTTTTTTCCGCTTCACATTGAATCAAAAATACTGAAATTCCACGACACCGTGAATGTGCAAACAGCAAAAATTCTACACTAAAGGAACTTCTACTCAAGAATATAAAACAACTCTTCTTAATAAGAGGATTGTTGAGATCCGTGACTTGGATCTTCACATGTAGTTTATTTTTCCATCTTTGTTTCATTCTCCGTCTGACCCGTTTATTTCCTGTTTTGTCCATCACTATGGTTACTCATTAGTTCACCTGCTACACTCGGTCCGCACACCTGCTTCAGCTAATCACCCTCCTTTATAAGCCAGCCTCTTCTGTTTATTCTTTCTGGGACTCTAATTTGCTTACATGCAACAAGTAACGTCAGGTATGTTTTTCTCGCTAGCTCATTAGCTAAGCCACCTTATTGTCATCTTTAGCTCACATGCTAATCATCTTTGTTTTTACTTTTTGTGCCATCGTGCCAAGTCTTAGTTCTTTATATTTCCTAGCTTTCACGCTAGCGTCTTTTGTTCCCCTTTTTATTAGCTCCAGTGTTTTTGTTCAGAGATCACTTTTTGTTAATAAATTTGTTAGATCCTACCTTTGTTGTGTTCTTCTTTTGACGCATCCTCGAGGGAATCAATCAATCAATCAATCAATCAATGTTTACTTATATAGCCCTAAATCACTAGTGTCTCAAAGGGCTGCACAGACCACCACGACATCCCCGGTAGGCCCACATAAGGGCAAGGAAAACTCACACCCAGTGGGACGTCGGTGACAATGATGACTATGAGAACCTTAGAGAGGAGGAAAGCAATGGATGTCGAGCGGGTCTAACATCATACTGTGAAAGTTCAATCCATAATGGATCCAACACAGTCGCGAGAGTCCAGTCCAAAGCGGATCCAACACAGCAGCGAGAGTCCTGTTCACAGCGGAGCCAGCAGGAAACCATCCCAAGCGGAGGCGGATCAGCAGCGCAGAGATGTCCCCAGCCGATACACAGGCGAGCAGTACATGGCCACCGGATCGGACCGGACCCCCTCCACAAGGGAGAGTGGGACATAGAAGAAAAAGAAAAGAAACGGCAGATCAACTGGTCTAAAAAGGGAGTCTATTTAAAGGCTAGAGTATACAAATGAGTTTTAAGGTGAGACTTAAATGCTTCTACTGAGGTGGCATCGCGAACTGTTACCGGGAGGGTATTCCAGAGTACTGGAGCCCGAACGGAAAACACTCTATAGCCCGCAGACTTTTTTTGGGCTTTGGGAATTACTAATAAGCCGGAGTCCTTTGAACGCAGATTTCTTGCCGGGACATATGGTACAATACAATCGGCAAGATAGGATGGAGCTAGACCGTGTAGTATTTTATACGTAAGTAGTAAAACCTTAAAGTCACATCTTAAGTGCACAGGAAGCCAGTGCAGGTGAGCCAGTACAGGCGTAATGTGATCAAACTTTCTTGTTCTTGTCAAAAGTCTAGCAGCCGCATTTTGTACCAACTGTAATCTTTTAATGCTAGACATGGGGAGACCCGAAAATAATACGTTACAGTAGTCGAGGCGAGACGTAACAAACGCATGGATAATGATCTCAGCGTCTTTAGTGGACAAAATGGAGCGAATTTTAGCGATGTTACGGAGATGAAAGAAGGCCGTTTTAGTAACGCTTTTAATGTGTGCCTCAAAGGAGAGAGTTGGGTCGAAGATAATACCCAGATTTTTTACCGTGTCGCCTTGTATAATTGTTTGGTTGTCAAATGTTAGAGTTGTATTATTAAATAGAGTTCGGTGTCTAGCAGGACCGATAATCAGCATTTCCGTTTTTTTGGCGTTGAGTTGCAAAAAGTTAGCGGACATCCATTGTTTAATTTCATTAAGACACGCCTCCAGCTGACTACAATCCGGCGTGTTGGTCAGCTTTAGGGGCATGTAGAGTTGGGTGTCATCAGCATAACAGTGAAAGCTAATACCGTATTTGCGTATGATATCACCTACCGGCAGCATGTAGATGCTGAAGAGTGCAGGGCCAAGGACCGAACCCTGGGGAACTCCACACGTTACTCCAATCGAACCCGGTACCACGATGCCGAACCGGCGTTACAAGGATAAATATAATCCGAGAGAAAAATGTAATTTCAAACATTTGTACGCACGTACAACACTTAAAACTGTCTATGGATCATGTTTTGTTTTGGTCATGTTATGTTTTGTTTTTTGGACACTCAGTTCCTGTTTTGCACTTCCTGGTTTGTTATGCCACCATGACAACTCATTAATTTTCACCTGGCCCTCATGTCATGCCCCTGTCCTCAGCCCTCACACCTGTTTGTTAAGTTTCATAGCCTTGTAGTTAAGCCAGAATTACCTGATAACTTCCCACATTACAGTACCCTTCAACTCCTTTCATGCCATGCCATGCATATTCATCAACTGCTTCATGGCATGCTACGCTGTTTATTATTTCTGTCCTTGCCACGTAAATTTTTTGGTTTGTTATTCATGCCACAGTGCAAGTCATTTGTTTTTTGTAGCCAAGTGTTTGTACCTCCTTGAGAGCGCCCTTTGCTTGCCTTTTTTTTTATAGTTGACTAGAGTATTAAATAAGATGTACTCACATTCACGTCAGGCTCGTGCAAATTTCCCTTTGCATCGGAGAAACAATCTATCCCATAGTCCAAGTCATAGTCCCAGTGTGACAAAAACCTTCAGTATATCAGTATGTGAAATTAAATTATGGAATGGATTAAAAGCAGAGAAATCAAATGATGTACAAATATGATCCATTTCAAGAAACTCTTCAAACTTAGTGTTTACAAAGAACAAAGAAGAAGAACCATGATAAACATTCTGAATTTATTTCATCCAGCCATTAATTTTCAATATAATCTTACTCATCTCACCATACGAAATATAAATTATTTCAATAATTATTATTTATTCATTATTATTGTTATTACTTATGGAGTGTATGGTGAATAAATGGAGAACAGGAAGTGAACACAAGCTTTAGCAACTGATATGTAAAGGAAAAGGGGTAGGATTAAATAAGTTCTGCTTCTTCCTACTCCTTTTCGAACATCTTAATAGAGAAACTGGAAATTGGGATCTATCATGTTGTATGCATGCATGTTCCAAATAAACTCAAACTCAACTCAAATCATACTTGCCAACCTTAAGACCTCGGATTTCGGGAGGTGGGGGACGTGGTTGGGGTTGGGGTGGGGGCGTGGTTGGTGGCGTGGTCAAGAGGGGAGGAGTATATTTACCGCTAGATTCATAGATTCACCAAGTCAGGTATTTCATATATATATATATATATATATATATATATATATATATATATATATATATATATATATATATATATAAATAAATAAAAATAAATACTTGAATTTCGGTGTTCATTTATTTACACATTTACACACACATAACACTCATCTACTCATTGTTGAGTTGTGGGTTAAATTGTCCATCCTTGTTTTTCTAACCACATGCATGTTCACTAGATGTCAATATTGTCCTGTTTAAGAGTGTCACAACATTGCTGTTTGGCAGACGAACTGCTTTACGGTAGACGAAAACGTGACTGCTGTTGTTGTGTGTTGTTTTACTGCCCTGGGAGGACGTTAATGAAACTGCCTAACAATAAACCCACATAAAAAACCAAGAACTCGCCCTGGATCATTCTACAGTTATAACGTCATTGGGCAGAAACGCTCTTTATACACGTCATTCAGGTCCACATGGAGCTGCAAGGGGCTTGGCCTCCAGCTCCGCCTGAATTTCGGGAGAAAATTTGTCCCGGGAGGTTTTCGGGAGAGGCGCTGAATTTCAGGAGTTTCCCGGAAAACCCGGGAGAGTTGGCAAGTATGACTCAAATCAACACAGAAAAAGTCACATTTTCATGGTAGCGCGGAAAAAAGAAGAAGCTAAAACCCAGTCAGAACTCCGATTACAGAGGTCCGCCATCTGAGCCAGACATCGGCCATATTTTGTCACACTTCATGGCACTTGGGAGAGTGGGGTTTTTTTTGTAACTCAAAGGTTGGGGAATGACTCATAGTCTCTCTAGAACAGGGGTCACCAACCTTTTTGAAACCAAGAGCTACTTCTTGGGTACTGATTAATGCGAAGGGCTACCAGTTTGACACACACTTAAATAAATTGCCAGAAATAGCCAATTTGCTCAATTTAACTTTAATAAGTAAATTTATATATATATATATATATATATATATATATATATATATATATATATATATATATATATAAAAATTGGTATTTCTGTTTGTCATTCCGTCCTACTTTTTTTTTTTCATTTTACGGAAGGTTTTTTGTAGAGAATAAATGATGAGAAAAACACTTAACTGAACGGTGTAAAAGAGGAGAAAACAAGAAAAAAAAAGAAAATTTAATTTTGTAACATAGTTTATCTTCAATTTTGACTCTTTAAAATTCAAACGAAAAAAAGGAAGAGAAAAACTAGCTAATTCGAATCTTTTTGAACAAATTAAAAAAAGAATTTTAGGAACACAATTAGTATTTTTTCCGTTTTAAGATTAATTTTAAAATTTTGTTGATATGTTTTAAATAGTTTAAAATCCAATCTGCACTTTGTTAGAATATATAACAAATTGGACCAAGCTATATTTCTAACAAAGACAAATCATTATTTTTTCTTCTAGATTTTCCAGCACAACATTTTTAAAAGAAATTCAAAAGACTTTGAAATAAGATTTAAATTTGATTCTACAGATTTTCCAGATTTGCCAGAGTGTATATTTTTTAATAGGGGCCATAGAGGTCGGGTGCATTGTGAGCTGGGCGACAGCCGAAGGCAGGGCACTTGGCGGTCCGATCCTCGGCTACAGAAGCTAGCTCTTGGGACGTGGAACGTCACCTCACTGGGGGGGAAAGAGCCTGAGCTAGTGCGCGAAGTTGAGAAATTCCGGCTGGATATAGTCGGACTCACTTCGACGCACAGCAAGGGCTCTGGAACCACTTCTCTCGAGAGGGACTGGACCCTCTTCCACTCTGGCGTTGCCGGCAGTGAGAGGCGACGGGCTGGGGTGGCAATTCTTGTTTCCCCCCGGCTCAAAGCCTGTACGTTGGAGTTCAACCCGGTGGACGAAAGGGTAGCCTCCCTCCGCCTTCGGGTGGAGGGACGGGTCCTGACTGTTGTTTGTGCTTATGCACCAAACAGCAGTTCAGAGTACCCACCCTTTTTGGGAACACTCGAGGGAGTACTGGAAAGTGCTCCCCCGGGTGATTCCCTTGTCCTACTGGGAGACTTCAACGCTCAAGTTGGCAACGACAGTGAAACCTGGAGAGGCGTGATTGGGAAGAATGGTCGCCCGGATCTGAACCCGAGTGGTGTTTTGTTATTGGACTTTTGTGCTCGTCACAGTTTGTCCATAACAAACACCATGTTCAAACATAAGGGTGTCCATATGTGCACTTGGCACCAGGACACCCTAGGCCGCAGTTCCATGATCGACTTTGTAGTTGTGTCATCGGATTTGCGGCCTCATGTTTTGGACACTCGGGTGAAGAGAGGGGCGGAGCTTTCTACCGATCACCACCTGGTGGTGAGTTGGCTGCGATGGTGGGGGAGGATGCCGGACAGACCTGGGAGGCCCAAACGCATTGTGAGGGTCTGCTGGGAACGTCTGGCAGAGTCTCCTGTCAGACAAAGTTTCAATTCCCACCTCCGGAAGAACTTTGAACATGTCACGAGGGAGGTGCTGGACATTGAGTCCGAGTGGACCATGTTCCGCACCTCTATTGTCGAGGCGGCAGATCGGAGCTGTGGCCGCAAGGTTGTTGGTGCCTGTCGGGGCGGCAATCCTAAAACCCCTTGGTGGACACCAGTGGTGAGGGAGGCCGCCAAGCTGAAGAAGGAGTCCTATCGGGTCCTTTTGGCTCATAGGGCTCCGGAGGCAGTGGACAGGTACCGACAGGCCAAGCGGTGTGCAGCTTCAGCGGTCACGGAGGCAAAAACTCGGACATGGGAGGAGTTCGGGGAAACCATGGAAAACGACTTCCGGACGGCTTCGAAGCGATTCTGGACCACCGTCCGCCGCCTCAGGGGGGGGAAGCAGTGCACTATCAACACCGTGTATGGTGCGGATGGTGTTCTGCTGACCTCGACTGCGGATGTTGTGGATAGGTGGAAGGAATACTTCGAAGACCTCCTCAATCCCACCAACACATCTTCCTATGAGGAAGCAGTGTCTGGGGAATCTGTGGTGGACTCTCCTATTTCTGGGGCTGAGGTCGCTGAGGTAGTTAAAAAGCTCCTCGGTGGCAAGGCCCCGGGGGTGGACGAGATCCGCCCGGAGTTCCTTAAGGCTCTGGATGCTGTGGGGCTGTCTTGGTTGACAAGACTCTGCAGCATCGCGTGGACATCGGGGGCGGTACCTCTGGATTGGCAGACCGGGGTGGTGGTTCCTCTCTTTAAGAAGGGGGACCGAAGGGTGTGTTCCAACTATCGTGGGATCACACTCTTCAGCCTTCCCGGTAAGGTTTATTCAGGTGTACTGGAGAGGAAGCTACATCGGATAGTCGAACCTCGGATTCAGGAGGAACAGTGTGGTTTTCGTCCTGGTCGTGGAACTGTGGACCAGCTCTATACTCTCGGCAGGGTTCTTGAGGGTGCATGGGAGTTTGCCCAACCAGTCTACATGTGCTTTGTGGACTTGGAGAAGGCATTCGACCGTGTCCCCCGGGAAGTCCTGTGGGGAGTGCTCAGAGAGTATGGGGTATCAGACTGTCTTATTGTGGCGGTCCGTTCCCTGTACGATCAGTGCCAGAGCTTGGTCCGCATTGCCGGCAGTAAGTCGAACACATTTCCAGTGAGGGTTGGACCCCGCCAAGGCTGTCCTTTGTCACCGATTCTGTTTATAACTTTTATGGACAGAATTTCTAGGCGCATTCAAGGCGTTGAGGGGTTCCGGTTTGGTAGCCGCAGGATTAGGTCTCTGCTTTTTGCAGATGATGTGGTCCTGATGGCTTCATCTGACCGGGATCTTCAGCTCTCGCTGGATCGGTTCGCAGCCGAGTGTGAAGCGACCGGAATGAGAATCAGCACCTCCAAGTCCGAGTCCATGGTTCTCGCCCGGAAAAGGGTGGAATGCCATCTCCGGGTTGGGGAGGGGACCCTGCCCCAAGTGGAGGAGTTCAAGTACCTAGGAGTCTTGTTCACAAGTGGGGGAAGAGTGGATCGTGAGATCGACAGGCGGATCGGTGCGGCGTCTTCAGTAATGCGGAAGTTGTACCGATCCGTTGTGGTGAAGAAGGAGCTGAGCCGGAAGGCAAAGCTCTCAATTTACCGGTCGATCTACGTTCCCATCCTCACCTATGGTCATGAGCTTTGGGTCATGACCGAAAGGATAAGATCACGGGTACAAGCGGCCGAAATGAGTTTCCTCCGCCGGGTGGCGGGGCTCTCCCTTAGAGATAGGGTGAGAAGCTCTGCCATCCGGGAGGGACTCAAAGTAAAGCCGCTGCTCCTCCACATCGAGAGGAGCCAGATGAGGTGGTTCGGGCATCTGGTCAGGATGCCACCCGAACGCCTCCCTAGGGAGGTGTTTAGGGTACGTCCAACCGGTAGGAGGCCACGGGGAAGACCCAGGACACGTTGAGAAGACTATGTCTCCCGGCTGGCCTGGGAACGCCTCGGGATCCCCCGGGAAGAGCTAGACGAAGTGGCTGGGCAGAGGGAAGTCTGGGTTTCCCTGCTTAGGCTGTTGCCCCCGCGACCCGACCTCGGATAAGCGGAAGATGATGTCTGGATGGATATTTTTTAATTTTAATCAGAAGTTTGAAGAAATATTTCACAAATATTCTTCGTGGAAAAAACAGAAGCTAACATGAAGAATTGAATTAAAATGTATTTATTATTCATTACAATAAAAAAAAAATTTTTACTTGAACATTGATTTAAATTGTCAGGATAGAAGAGTAAGGAATTTAAAAGGTAAAAAGGTATATGTGTTTAAAAATCCTAAAATCCTTTTTAAGGTTGTATTTTTTCTCTAAAATTGTCTTTCTGAAAGTTATAAGAAGCAAAGTAAAAAAATAAAATAATGTAATTGAACAAGTGAGGACCAAGTCTTTAAAATATTTTCCTGGATTTTCAAACTCTATTTGAGTTTTGCCTCTCTTTGAATTAAAAATGTCGAGCAAAGCAAGACCAGCTTGCTAGTAAATAGATAAAATGTAAAAAATAGAGCCAGCTCACTGGTAAGTGCTGCTATTTGAGCTATTTTTAAAACAGGCAAGCGGGCGACTCATCTGGTCCTTACGGGCACCGCCTTGGTGACCCCTGATATAGATGCAGTCTTGGTCTCGTTCGCCGTAGAGACGACCAAGCTGGTCTGTCTTACTGCACTGCCCCAGTAGACAAATTAAAAAGAGACAGATTTTAATTGCGCTTCCTTCCAATTGGTCATCCTCTCTGATAACAATGTAATATTCTCTCAGTCGTATCATGTTACCGTGGACCATGTGACTGTTAGGCTGCACAATGAATCCATCTTGTTTTGCCCTTTGTGCTACCCGTTATTCCATTACCATCATCAGAGTCATTTTCTGTGCTTTGCTCGTTTTTTCTTGCTGAAAAGAGCACATGATTACTGAAAGCTGCCCGGAATACAACATCTACAAATATGTGCGCGATCAAAAGGAATGATTTATAGATGTCGGCCAATGACGCAGACCTATTGACAAAAGAGAGGAGAAAATCAAACGCAGGCTGGAGATGCAGCAGTTGCAATTTCAATTTGCACGCACTGCGTGAAGTGGAGCGGAGGGCTAGGCGTCATTGCTTGTGATCGACTCTCTTGTAAGATAGTTTATTGCACTGCTGGATATAGAGAGAAGACATCAAACACACCAATTGAGCAACAGGAAGCCAGAATGGCAGACTAGAGACCTTTTTCCACCAACATTTCAGGAACTTTTAGCGCAGGGGTCACCAACGCGGTGCCCGCAGGCACCAGGTAGCCCGTAAGGACCAGATGACTCGTTCTAAAAATAGCTCAAATAGCAGCACTTACCAGTGAACTGCCTCAATTTTTTAAATTTCATTTATTTACTAGCAAGCTGGTCTTGTTTTGCTCAACATTTGTAATTCTAAGAGAGACAAAACTCAAATAGAATTTGAAAATCCAAGAAAATATTTTAAAGACTTAGTCTTTACTTGTTTAAATAAATTAATTTATTTTTTACTTTGCTTCTTATAACTTTCAGAAAGACAATTTTAGAGAAAAAATACAACCTTAAAAATGATTCGAGGATTTTTAAACACATATCTTTTTACATTTTAAATTCCTTCCTCTTCTTTCCTGACAATTTGAATCAATGTTAAAGTATTATTTTTTTTATTGTAAATAATAATACATACATTTTATTTTAATTCTTTATTTTGACAAAGAATATTTGTGAAATATTTCTTCAAACTTATTATGATTAAAATTAAAAAAATATATTCTGTAAAATCAAATTTTAATATTATTTCAAAGTCTTTTGAATTTCTTTTAAAATTTTTGTTCTGAAAAATCTAGAAGAAATAATGATTTGTCTTTGTTAAAAAGATAGCTTGGTCTAATTTGTTGTATATTCTAACAAAATGTAGATTGGATTTTAACCTATTTAAAACATGTAATCAAAATTTTAAAGTTAATCTTAATCCGTAAAAATGACTAATGATGTTCCATAAATTCTTTTAAAAAAATGTTCAAAAAGATTCAAATTAGCTAGTTTTTCTCTTCTTTTTTTTCGGTTGAATTTTGAATGATAAAGAGTCGAAATTGAAGATAAACTATGTTTCAAAATTGTATCTTAATATTTTTCCTGTTTTCTCCTCTTTTAAACCGTTCAATTATTTTATTTTATTTTTTTTAATCATTTATTCTCTACAAAAAAAAACTTCCGTGAAAAATGTACGGCGGAATGACAGACAGAAATACCCATTTTTTTTTATATGTATGCATAGATTTATTTACTAAAGGTAAATTGAGCAAATTGGCTATTTCTGGCAATTTATTTAAGTGCGTATCAAACTGGCAGCCCTTCGCATTAATCAGTACCCAAAAAGTAGCTCTTGGTTTCAAAAAGTTTGGTGACCCCTGTTTTAGCTCTTGTTCAAATGTGTGGTTTGGTTTCCAATGCATTTCACAGTTGTCGTTAGTTTATGCAAATCCAGCTGATGAAAACTGAAGGAGTGGTACGGTATATTTCTACACTGATACTTTCTAAAATAACCGACAATAATTAAGTCATACAGTGGGGCAAAAAAGTATTTAGTCAGCCACCGATTGTGCAAGTTCTCCCATTCAAAATGATGACAGAGGTCTGTAATTTTCATCATAGGTACACTTCAACTGTGAGAGACAGAATGTAAAAAAAAAAAAATCAAGGAATTCACATTGTAGGAATTTTAAAGAATTTATTTGTAAATTATGGTGGAAAATAAGTATTGGGTCAACGAATCAAAGCCCTCACTGATTGAAGGAGGTTTTGGCTCAAAATCTCACGATAAATGACCCCATTCATTCTTTCCTTAACACGGATCAATCGTCCTGTCCCCTTAGCAGAAAAACAGCCCCAAAGCATGATGTTTCCACACCCATGCTTCACAGTAGGTGTGGTGTTCTTGGGATGCAACTCAGTATTCTTCTTCCTCCAAACACGACGAGTTGAGTTTATACCAAAATGGATACATGGATGATACAGCAGAGGATTGGGAGAATGTCATGTGGTCAGATGAAACCAAAATAGAACTTTTTGGTATAAACTCAAGTCGTCGTGTTTGGAGGAAGAAGAATACTGAGTTGCATCCCAAGAACACCATATCTACTGTGAAGCATGGGGGTGGAAACATCACGCTTTGGGGCTGTTTTTCTGCTAAGGGGACAGGACGATTGATCCGTGTTAAGGAAAGAATGAATGGGGCCATGTATCGTGAGATTTTGGGCCAAAACCTCCTTTCATCAGTGAGAGCTTTGAATGGTTGACCAAATACTTATTTTCCACCATAATTTACAAATAAATTCTTTAAAATTCCTACAATGGGAATTCCAGGATTTTTCCCCCCATTCTGTCTCTCACAGTTGAAGTGTACCTATGATGAAAATTACAGACCTCTGTCATCATTTTAAGTGGGAGAACTTGCACAATCGGTGGCTGACTAAATACTTTTTTGCCACACTGTATATCCGATTTTAGGTGGGTTTATTTTTAACCTTCGCGTTCATACTTTGCTGTTTGTTGCATTTTGCTTGCGTTTTGCTTGATTTTAAAATATGTCAATTGAGAGGGGGTGTGACGTTCATATGTTGTCAATATTCAGGGTTTTATCGTTCACAGAAAAGTGTAATATTCCATAAAAAAAATTTAAGGCGGTCTGTTATGACGTTTTTAGCTTTCTTTCAGACATTATTGTGAGGTTTAGACACATTTTTTTCTCTAAATTTGGCCCCTAGTCAAAATAATTGCCCATGTCTGATCTACAGTAAGCCATACATCACCAAGTCCAATGCAAAGCGTGGGATGCAGTGGTTTAAAGCACGTCGTAACTGGACTCTAGAGCACTTCTCTGGACTGACGAGTCCCACTTTTCCATCTGGCAATCTGATGAAGCAGTCTGGGTTAGGAGGTTGCCAGGAGAAAGTTACATTTCAGACTGCTTTGTGCTGAGTGTGAAATTTGGTGGAGGAGGAGTTATGGTGAGGGGTTGTTTTCAGGAATTGGGCTTTGCCCCTTAGTTCCAGTGAAAATAACTTTGAATGGTCCAGGATAGCAAAACATTTTGGACAATTCCATGGGATGGCACTTCAAGTTCATATGTGAGTAAAGGCAGGTGGCTAAATACTTTTGGCAATACAGTGTACTCTAAAAAAGTATTGAAATTAAGTGTGTAAATAATGATAATAATAATAAAAACAGCATTAAAACGCACAGTAGTTTAAATAAACAGGTTACTATAATGGTGGATGAAACTTTGCAGTCAAAGTTTTAGGAACGCCCTCAACTGTGTTCAACTACCGTATTTTTCGGACTATAAGTCGCAGTTTTTTTCATAGTTTGGCTGGGGGTTCCACATATACTCCGGAGCGACTTATGTGTGAAATTATTAACACATTACCGTAAAATATCAAATAATATTATTTATATCATTTGCGGAAGAGAGGAAGAAAATGTCAGCAATCGTCACACACACGTCAACCAATAACAATTCGGGGTCATGGCAGAAGTGCATTGTGGGTAATGGAATGCTAACTGCTATATGCTAGATACTACTGCCGTAGCTATAAAAGTGGATCATTTCATTGTTGGCGGTAACTTGTAAAAACTGAGAAGGGCTGAACAAAAACGGCACCGTAAAGGAAATCATGTACTGCAAATTACAAGCTGGACGTAGTGAAATATGCAGCAGAAAACGACAAGAGGAAGCGGCGCATACCTTTGGAGTTGGCAGAGTTGTTTAGAAGCGACATCGAGGAAGAAGATTTATCGATTAGGAGTGAAAGATTATGTGGTAAACGTATAGCTAGTAGTTGTTTGAATGACTCTTACCATAATACCTTACGTTAACATACCAGGCACCTTCTCAGTTGGTTATTTATGCCTCATATAACGTACACTTATTCAGCCTGCTGTTCGCGATTCTTTATTTATTAGGGTCCGCCAGGCCAATGGACCCTATTGAAACTGTAGCGTTTTATTATTATTATTCAGACGCCTCTTTGAACTGTAATTTGACCCCCTGAACATGCTTCAAAACTCACCAAATTTCACACACTCATCAAAACTGGCGAAATTGACATCTAATAAAAAAACTAAACCCCGAAAATCAAAAATGCGCTCTAGCGCCCCGTAGGAAAAAAAAAAAAAAAAACAGACTGCTTGTAACTTCCGTTAGCAATGTCGTACAGACATGAAACAAAAACCTCCATGTAGGGCTGACTTAGACCTAGATTTCATAATTTTATCTTCTAGGGCAAAAAATCAACAAAAATGTTATGCAAAAATCCCTTCAAAGCAAAATTTTCGCAAAAAATGCTATTTTTGCCTCTTTAATTTGACCCCCTTAAAATGCTTCAAAACTCACCAAACTTGGCACAATCTTTAGGACTGGCGAAAATTGCGAAATAATAAAAAAAAAAAAACCCAAAACTAAAAATTGCGCTCTAGCGCAATTTTTGAATAAAACACAGAAAAAACTGCTCCTAGGAAGAAAACACAGACAAAACTGCTTGTAACTTCCGGTAGGAATTTCGGAAAGACATGAAACAAAAACCTCTATGTAGGTCTCACTTAGACCTACATTTTAATAGTTGACATCCTTCAGCAAAAATCAACAGGAAGTTTTGTAAAAACCCGTCACCTTTCTTCAAACATTATCTCCTCTGAGCGTGTTTGTTGTTTCGGCTTCAAACTCTCACAGGAGAGAGTTTGAACCCTTCTGATTCAAAGTTATTGAAAGAGTTTTGATTACTGCTCTGGTATTGATTTTATGACCCTTCAAAGAACCACTGCGCTGATGCTGCTGCGCTGCTGTTGTCACAAGATGGCTGCTTAAAAGCAGGAAGCACTAGCGTGCCCACACAATGCAGTGAAGGTAGGTACACTAGACGAAAGTATTGGGACACTTAGGACTAGAACTGAACAAAAGTATCGGGACGCTTAGGACTAACACTGGACAAAATAATTGGGACACTTATGACTACCACTGGACAAAAGTATTGGGACACTTAGGACTACCACTGAACAAAAGTATTGGGGCACTTAGGACTAACAGTAGGCAATGACAATGTGAAATGGAATTAATTATTTTTTGTCCTCAAAATTCTACAGACAATACCCTATAATAATAGTAGCTAATATCCATTCATCTTCTACCGCTTATCCGGGCTTGGGTCACGGGGGCAGCAGCCAAAGGCGGGCCCTGCCAATGCTGCTTGCAGCTTTAATTTTAAATTACCTTTCAAATGTCTATTCTTGGTGTTGGATTTTATCGAATAAATTTCCCCCCAAAATGCGACTTATTTTCCAGTGCGACGTATGTATGTTATTTTCCTTCTTTATTATGCATTTTCGGCCGGTGCGACATACACTCCCAAGCGATTTATAATCCGTAAAATACGGTAATCAGTGGCCAAAATCACAGCCTACCCCCAAAAGGCCCACCTCGCTACTAGGAAGTATATATAGTTCCTGAAGAACTAAATCTACCTGGGTAGTTTTTCAGTGGAAACAGAGTGGGTACTTTATTTATCTTGGTAAATGGCAAAGTTCCTTAATAAGGTTCTTGCTGTGGAAAAGGGCCTAGTATGGTGTTTGTTTACCTTTTGCAGACATTCTACCAGATTTTGCTGTGCAGATTGTTGTCCATTCATCCAAAATAACATCCAAGTATACATTTCCTGAATGTTGCTTTTTGCACTTAAATAAAACATGACTGTCTGCGCACTTTTTTTGTATTAAGATAACTTTTCTCCCAAATAAGCGCCTCCCCTTCTCCTCCTAGCCCCGCCTCTCCATGCCTCACCTGTGTGACCCGCAGACCAGAGCGAGACCATGCAGGACAAATCTCCGACTCAGCATTTGCTCATTTCATTAGGCCATGACTCTCCATCTCTCTGTCTTGTGAATGAGGACACTGACGTGATTGAATTACCCTTCTCTCTCTCTCTTTCTCTCTCTCTCTCTGTCTCTGTCTATCCTTTTTGTTTTGTTGGCACTTTCCCTTCTCTAAGTCGGCGCTCGCTGCAGTTGCTGCACTTTTTTTTTGCATTCTTGCATAACTGTGGGCGTCGCATCGCCTCTTCTTCAGGCGGGGTGGTCACTGGTACTGTGACCCTAAAACCAGACCTTAATTTTTGTTATTCCAGAAAAAGTGTGACTAGCGCAACATTGATTATCTGCAGATTTAGGCCATGTTCTGTACACTGTGTCATGTCTTTGTGATCATGTTTTGTTTGGTTGTGTTAGATTACTTCAAGACTCCATTAGTACCTGTTTTTTTCACTCCATTGTTTTGTTTCCATGCCTACCAATCAGTTCACCTGTCCTCGTGACTCACGCACCTGATTCATTTGAACTCACGCACCTGTTTTCAAGCACCACTGTTGCTATCCGCTGCTGGGATCGTTCAATTTTGTAGTTTTGATTCCTTTTTGTACCACTCTCCGTCGTTTGACTCCTTAGTTCCTGTTTAGTCCGTCACCATGGTTACATATTAGTTCCACCTGCTTCTCTCGGTTATGTCACGCCAAATTTATTCCCCCCTACAAAAACCTTCCCCCCGGAAGACATTTGGCGTGACAGATACCTCTAATACCTGAAGGACCCAATGAGGGTGGAAGGACCTTAAAGCAGCCCACACAGCTGCCTGTTTTAAAAGCATTATAATTGACTGATTGTCATTGGTGAAAAATAACGGTAAGGAAAAAATATTAGCATTCCAGCATGCTAACCTTTCAAGCTATTTTTGCTTCGCTAATTTTGTATCTGTAACCCTTAAGAGTCATATAACTTGGTATTATCACGCCCTCGTTGGGGTCCTTCAGGCATTAAAGGGGCTGTCACGCTAAATGTCTTCCGGGAGGAAGGTTTTTGTAGGGGAGAAGAAATTTCGCGTAACAGTTCCCGCACACCTGTTTTACAAATCACCACCCTATATAAGCCAGCCTTTTCTTTTCACTCATTCTGGGAGTCTAATTTGCTTATACGCAACAAGTGACGACTGCTATTGATTATTATTACTCGCTAGCTTTCATGCTACGCTTATTCCTTTTTCCTAGCTCTCATGCTAATTGTGTTGTTTTACCTTGTTGTGCCTTCGTGCCAAGTGTTTGTGTTCCGTTTGTTATTCCTAGCTTCCATGCTAGCGCCATTTATTTGCCTTTCTGTTAGCACCAGTGTTTTTTGTTACTGGCATTTTTATTAATTTAATGAATCCTTTACATCTTACCTTACGCTGTGTTTTTGCCCAACGCATCCTTGGAGGAACGAACCCGGCATTGTTATGCCACACGGTCTTCACAACCACAGCACTATTTAAGCCTGTAGTTGCCAGGCAGTCAGCCTAGCGACATCACCTCCCTACACGCCCATGTTATCCATGCCAATGATCCATGCTCTTTCTCAGTCACAGTAAGTGTTTTAGTTTTTGTTGTCCATAGTTTTGCCTTAGTGCAAGTTTTAGTTTTCATAGCCAAGTTTTTGTACCTCCTCTGTGAGCGCCTTTCGTTTGTACCTTTTTTTGGAGTTATCAATTAAAAGATGTCCTTACCCTCACACCATAGTCCACGCCCTGACACACTGGAATTTGGTTATTCCTCAGGGAACTCTACTGAAGAAAACAATAAAGTACTATATATCTCATAATGACAATGTGAATGATTTTTTTGGTTGTTGTTTTAATTCAAATGTATGAACAATTGAAAAAAAATACAATCACATGGCCAAAGGTATTCACAGCATTTCTTCAATACTTTATTTGATGCACCTTTGGCAGCACTTACAGCTTCTGAATACGATGTCACAAGCTTGGCAAACCTATTTTTGGGGAGTTTCGCCCATTCCTCCTTGCAGCATCTCTCAAACCCCACTAGGTTGGATAAGAAGCGTTGTTTTTTTAACCACAATGTCTCTAAACAATGCTTCATTCATCTTTCCCTCTATCCTGACAAATCTCCCAGTTGCTGCAGCTGAAAAAGGCGGGATGGCATTGGCCTGGTTTCCTCTAAACATGACGGCTGGAATTCACACCAAAGACTTCAATCATTCTCTCATCACTCCAGAGAATTTTGTTTCTCATGGTTTGAGAGTCTTTTAGGCGGGTTCTGGAAACCATTTTACAACGAAATAGCTTCCAACTGGCAACTCTGCCTTACAGGCCTGACTGGTGGATTGCTGCAGAGATGGCTGTTCTTCTGGAATGTTCTCCTCTCTCCATAGAGGAATGCTTCAGCTCTGACAGAGTGACCATCGGGTTCTTGGTCACCTCTCTGACTAGACCAAGATGAATGCAGCAATATCCAGAGACATCATGGATGAAAACCAAGGTTTCCCATCCAACCTGATGGATTTTGAGAGGCACCACAAAGACGAATGGGCGAAACTGCCCAAAAATAGGTGTGCCAAGCTTGTGGCATCGCTTTCAAAAAGGTTTGAGGTTGTAATTGCTGCCAAAGGTGCATCAACAAAGTATTGAGCAAAGGCTCTGAATCAGTGGTTCTTAACCTGGGTTCGATCGAACCCTAGGGGTGTTCGGTGAGTCGGCCTCAGGGGTTCGGCGGAGCCTCCGTCACGGAAGTATAGACGCATCTGAATTATCGTGTAAATAAAAACTTCTCCCTATCGGTGTATTATGGATACCTCCAAACAATGTTCCCTCTAATTTTCCATCTGATTTGCAGGTTTTTTGATTTATTGAATGAAACATTTACTAGCAGATTGCAAAGGAGGAGAATACAGTGGGGCAAAAAAGTATTCAGTCAGCCACCGATTGTGCAAGTTCTCCCACTTGAAATGATGACAGAGGTCTGTAATTTTCATCATAGGTACACTTCAACTGTGAGGGACAGAATGTGAAAAAAAAATCCAGGAATTCACATTGTAGGAATTTTAAAGAATTTATTTGTAAATTATGGTGGAAAATAAATATTTGGTCAACAATTCAAAGCTCTTACTGATAGAAGGAGGTTTTGGCTCAAAATCTCACGATTCTTTCCTTAACACGGATCAATCGTCCTGTCCCCTTAGCAGAAAAACAGCCCCAAAGCATGATGTTTCCACCCCCATGCTTCACAGTAGGTGTGGTGTTCTTGAGATGCAACTCAGTATTCTTCTTCCTCCAAACACGACAAATTGAGTTTATACCAAAAAGTTCTATTTTGGTTTCATCTGACCACATGACATTCTCCCAATCCTTTGCTGTATCATCCATGTATCCATTTTGGTAAAAACTCAACTCGTCGTGTTTGGAGGAAGAAGAATACTAAGTTGCATCCCAATAACACCATACCTACTGTGAAGCATGGGGGTGGAGACATCATGCTTTGGGGCTGTTTTTCTGCTAAGGGGACAGGACGATTGTTCCGCGTTAAGGAAAGAATGAATGGGGCCATGTATCGTGAGATCTTGAGCCAAAACCTCCTTCTATCAGTGAGAGCTTTGAATGGTTGACCAAATACTTATTTTCCACCATAATTTACAAATAAATTCTTTAAAATTATTACAATTTGAATTCCTGGATTTTTTTTTATCACAGTCTGTCTCTCACAGTTGAAGTGTACCTATGATGAAAATTACAGACCTCTGTCATCATTTTAAGTGGGAGAACTTGCACAATCGGTTGCTGACTAAATACCTTTTTGCCCCACTTTATATGAAATAGTACAGTTTACACAGTACAGTACATATTCTGTACAATTGACCACTAAATAGTAACACCCGAAAAAGTTTTTAAACTTGTTAAAGTCAGGGTCCACGTTAATCAATTCATGGTAATGTGTGTAAGGTGAGTAATTTGTTGTGAAATCATGCACTGTGTTGGTTTTGTTCTGTGAACAAGGTGATGTTCATGCACGGTTCATTTTGTGCACCAATAAAAAAAACATAAGTTTTTCTTGAATTTGAAAAAAAAAACATTTTATTTTTCACTAAAGAAGGGTTCGGTGAATGCGCTGATGAAACTGGTGGGGTTTGGTACCTCCAACACGGTTATTAACCACTGCTCTGAATACTTATGTACTTGTGATTTTCTTTATTTATTTTTACTTTTAATAAATTTGCAAAATAAAAAAAATAAAAAAATAATAATTCACATTGTTATTATGGAGTATTGTGTGTATAATCTTGAGGACCAAAACAGATGGAATAACATAACAAAACTAAATGTAGAAAAAGTAAAGCGCTGTGAATACTTTCCGGATGCACTGTATACCGCTACACAAGCTTTACACAGACTACTCTTAAGTATATCCTGTCATGACGTGGACCCCGACTTAAGCAAGTTGAAAAACTTATTCGAGTGTTACCATTTAGTGGTCAATTGTACGGAATATGTACTGAACTGTGCAATCTACTAATAAAAGTATCAATCAATCAATCAATCCTTGGTCCGGATCATGTTTACTTTAGTTATGTTCTGTTAGCTTTGGACTTTAGTTCCTGGTTGCACTTCCTTGTTTTGTCACCATGGTTACTTATGATTTGCACCTGCTTCTGTTTGGGACACACCTGTATCTAATCATGAGACACTATTTAAGTCTGCCTTTTTGTTCACTCGTCCTGGCTTCCTTGTTTGCGGTAAGCAATTATCACGTTTGTTTCTAGTTCCAGTCCTTGTGCCAAGAGTTAGCCTTAGCTTCCCGGGCGTTCGGCACGCTGCTATCTTGTTTCCTGTACCTGTGCTAGTGTTAGCATTAGCTTCCGTGCGTTCGGCACGCGTTTATTTTGTTCATTTCTGTCCATTTTTGTACTGTTGCTTTGTTATTAAATTATTTTACCTTTACGATGTTGTCCGGAGTGTCCATGTTAGCACTGGAGGAACGATCCCGCATTAAAATGCGACCCGCACGTGACAATATCCAAGTTGACTTTTTCTAGTACTCTTCCTTATAATAAGAAGGCCTTACTATTTTTTGGCAGACACTGTATTTACTGTAGGTTTTCGTCTTCGCTCTTCTCATTGGGTGTCTGAAAGTGTCATTGGCATTCCTCGAGCGTCTCTTATTGAACGTGACCTTTTTTAAAGGTGTGTCGGGGGTCGCCTTATGAACAGTTATTTATTAAAATCATTCATCATGTCGTCCTATCACACGAGGTAGGTGGGGTAAATTAAACTAATCAGTGGGAAGAGACTGCGAGGGCGGATGAACCCGACCATTAATCCTCAGGCTGTAACGTGAGATCATTTGTTATTGAGCGGCAACCTGTTGAATGTGAAATTAGAAAGATTTGTATTGATTTCGGCAAAGTGTGCCAAAGTATTTAACTCGATGACTGTGAAGGTTCTTAAATTGGCTTACTCAGCGCATTTGCTCATGTGGAACTCAGTTGGGTTTTCTTTCAAATGTGCGAGCTTGTCCTTCGACCTAGGGCTGGGCGATATGTCTTTATTTTAATATCTCGATATTTGTAGCCCATTGCGCGAAACATTATATTTATCTCGATATTTAGCCTTGAATGAACACTTGATGCATATACTCACACCAGAATGATGACTCTGTCTCTACATTCAAATGTTCTTGTTCATACTGCAATTAATATATGCTCATTTTAAACTTTCAATCTCTAGCAGGTGACTTTTCAAATGATGCTACATATTAGCAGTAATGCTACTTTTTGTAGCAACGCTTTTTCCCCACTGTGACGGGTCTCCAGCCGTCATCGTGTGGGTTGCTGTGACACTCGATACAAGACGCATCCTAACAGGTTTGACCCGGGTTTATTATTTTAATAAACATGTCGTCTTCTTGCCAGTCTGTCGCGCCACTTTCTAGCGCGCTGGCTCGTCCTGCTCTTCGCGGCACACCTTTCGGTGTCTGGTGGCTGCGTCTGCTGCGGGGACTCATCTCGCTTAGAGTCCATCTGGTCGCTATCGTGGTCTTTGTTGCCGGTTGTTTCCTCTCCTACTTCTGCCACGATTGCTCCTTGCTCTCCCCTTTTATGCTGCAGCAGAAGATCAGGGATTGAGAGCAGGTGTGTTGTGTACGTACCTGACTCTGATGGCTGCAGTGTCGCTCCAGGTGTACCCCGCCTCTCCGTTCTGCTGCGTGCTCCGCCTCCTGGCCGCCATCTTGGTCAGGACCGCTGTTTGTCCTCGCCCGCTGTCGGCTCGTCGGCTTTGTCTCTCCACACCCACACGGGACAAATCACGGTTGTCTGTTCGACATATTCCCATTTGAAGCCAAACCACCGCCAGACGATGGACCCCTCTGCTGTTTTTTTAGGTATTAATACTTCCTTCATTTGTTACCAAATTCGCACATTCGTTCTCTCGTATTACCACTCGCACCACAGCTAACGTTACCCATGCTGCTACCTCTCTGCTCCGCGAGGTCGTATATGTATGTGACGAATGTAAGAAAGTGCGCTTGCTGTCTGTGAGAAGGAGAGACAACGAGAAGTGGGAAGAGTCTGTAGTTTAATGCCCGCAGCTAAAAGCAACTGCGTGAGAATGTATACTCGAATATCACGATATAGTCATTTTCTATATCGCACAAACCCGCGATATATCGAGTATATTGATATATCGCCCAGCCCTACTTCGACCTGCCCCTCATACATTGTTATATTGCTACAATCAAATTGATTTTAAATGTTTTAAAATATATAGGTAGATCAACTTAGAAGCACATTCCACATTACACGACCAGGCTCATATAACTCAAGACATTTTTGTCTCAAATCCGCCCGGAATTAATTTAAAGGCCTACTGAAATGAGATTTTCTTATTTAAACGGGGATAGCAGGTCCATTCTATGTGTCATACTTGATCATTTCGCGATATTGCCATATTTATGCTGAAAGGATTTAGTAGAGAACATTGATGATAAAGTTCGCAACTTTTGGTTGCCAATAAAAAAGCTTTGCCTGTACCGGAAGTAGCAGACGATGTGCGCGTGATGTCACGGGTTGTGGAGCTCCTCACATCCTCACATTGTTTATATTCATGGCCACCAGGAGCGAGAGCGATTCGGACTGAGAAAGCGACGATTTCCCCATTAATTTGAGCGAGGATGAAAGATTCGTGGATGAGGAACGTGAGACTGAAGGACTGGAAAAATAAAAAGACAGGGCAGTGGGAGCGATTCAGATGTTATTTGACACATTTACTAGGATAATTCTGGAAAATCCCTTATCTGCTTATTGTGTTACTAGTCTTTTAGGGAGATTATATAGTCGTACCTGAAAGTTGGAGGGGTGTGGTGACCGCCAGTGTCTCTGAGGGAAGCCACGTTTCTCGACAATGCGAGGCAAAGGCAGCCGGTCGGGCCGGGCCGAGCTTTTTTTCCCCCTCCTCCACGGTGGCAGCATCCCACATTCTGGGGCGGCCGGTCGAAGGAGACAAGAGAGTCCGCAGCTGCCTCTTTGACATGTGCATGAGGAACGACGCAAGCTCCGCTTATGTCTACGGTAATAGCCGACTTATTACCACAATTTTCTCACCGAAACCTGCCGGTTGACATGTGGTAGAGAACTATTTTCGCTTGACCGCTCTGTTCCATAGTAAAGCTTCACCTTCGGGAATGTAAACAAAGAAACACCGGCTGTGTTTGTGTTGCTAAAGGCAGCCGCAATACACCGCTTCCCACCTACACCGTTCTTCTTTGACGTCTCCATTATTAATTGAACAAATTGCAAAAGATTCAGCAACACAATTGTCCGCTACAATCCATGACGTCACGCGCACGCGACGTTTTCAACAGGATACTTTGCGGGAAATTTAAAATTGCAATTTAGTAAACTAAAAAGGCCGTATTGGCATGTGTTCCAATGTTAATATTTCATCATTGATATATAAACTCTCAGACTGTGTGGTCGGTAGTAATGGGTTTTTAGTAGGTCTTTAAATCTATTTAAGACAAGCTTGCCCCTCCCAAAACACCACAAATGTAACATGCCTTTTAAGAATAAAAATCAATCTTTAGATAAGGAATGTAGTAGTACAAACAATTACAGTAGTTTTATAAAATATTGTCATACAGTTGTTCAATATTTGCTTTGGAAGGTTGTTGACTTCACAGTAAGCGTCTCCGACTGTACAAGATGCTTTCCCGTCGTGAAAAAATAAGAACTCTTTAAGTTGCAGACGGATGTTTGAGTGACGGACCGAAGAGGTCAAAACCGACATCAAGTTTTGCCCGTCCGTCCGTGCACCAAGGGCAATGTCAACAGAAACCGAAACACGCCAAACAGCCTCGACAGCTCCTCTCCAAACACACTCCTCTGTGGATAAATGTCTGTTATGTGGGCTGACTTGCTGAGTAGTGCAACCATTAGGACATATTTATAGTGGTCTGTTGTCCAGTTCTTCTTCTTTGCACTAACTTCCTCAGTTCTGGTGGTTGGAGGGCAGGATTGTGTCGATCTCTGGCTGTGGGCAATTACTACTTGAATCGGCGACGTAAATGCTCGTGATGAAAATTATGCCCGCATTTTATAGCAAAACAAAAAGCCGAGACACAGCTCGTATTTCCGAACATTCTGAAATCACATGGACAAAGATAAGACCTTCTGGAGGAAAGTTCTGTGGTCAGATGAAGAGAAAATTGAGCTGTTTTGGCAACAACACCCACCAATATGTTTGGAGGAGAAAAGGTGAAATACAGGTGAGAAAGTGTGTACACATATTGAGTATTACAATATACAGTGGGGCAAAAAAGTATTTAGTCAGCCACCGGTTGTGCAAGTTCTCCCACTTCAAATGATGACAGAGTAGGTATGGTGTTCTTGGGATGCAACTCCGTATTCTTCTTCCTCCAAACACGACGAGTTGAGTTAATACCAAAAAGTTCCATTTTGGTTTCATCCGACCACATAACATTCTCCCAATCCTCTGCTGTATCATCCATGTATCCATTTTGGTATAAACCAGGGGTCACCAACCTTTTTGAAACCAAGAGCTACTTCTTGGGTACTGATTAATGCGGAGGGCTACCAACCAACTTCATACGCACTTAAATAAATTGCCAGAAATTTGCTCACTTTACCTTTAACAAATAAATCTATATGTATAAAAAAAAATGGGCATTTCTGTCTGTCATTTCGTCGTACATTGTTTTCCTTTTACGGAAGGTTTTTTGTAGAGAACAAATGATGAAAAAAACACCTAATTGAACGGTTTAAAAGAGGAGAAAAGAGGAAAAAAATGAAAATTGAATTTTGAAACATAGTTTATTTTCAATTTCGACTCTTTAAAATTCAAAATTCAACCGAAAAAAATTAGGAGAAAAACTAGTTAATTTGAATCTTTTTGAAAAAATTAAAAAAAGGATTTATGGAACATCATTAGTAATTTTTTCTGATTAATTAATTAGAATTTTGATGACATGTTTTAAATAAGTTAAAATCCATCCATCCATCCATTTGGGGTCGCGGGGGGCGCTGGTGCCTATCTCAGCCACACTCGAGCGGAAGGCGGTGTACACACTGGACAAGTCGCCACCTCATCGCAGAGGTTAAAATCCAATCTGTACTTTGTTAGAATATATAACAAATTGGACCAAGCTATATTTTTAACAAAGACAAATCATTATTTCTTGTACATTTTCCAGAACAAAAATTTTAAAAGAAATTCAAAAGACTTTGAAATAAGATTTAAATTTGATTCTACAGATTTTCGAGATTTGCCGGAATAATTCTTTTGAATTTTAATCATAATAAGTTTAAAAAAATATTTCACAAATGTTCTTCTTTGAAAAAACAGAAGCTAAAATGAAGAATTAAATTAAAATGTATGTATTAATCTTTACAATAAAAAAAATAATAACTTGAACATTAATGTAAATTGTCAAGAAAGAAGAGGAAGGAATTTAAAAGGTAAAAGGGTTTATGTGTTTAAAAATCCTAAAATAATTTTTAAGATTGTATTTTTTTGTCTAAAATTGTCTTTCTGAAAGTAATAAGATGCAAAGTAAAACAATAAATGAATTTATTTAAACAAGTGAAGACCAAGTCTTTAAAATCTTTTCTTAGATTTTCAAATTCAATTTGAGTTTTGTCTCTCTTATAATTAAAAATGTCGAGCAAAGCGAGACCAGCTTGCTAGTAAATAAATACAATTCAAAAAATATAGACAGCTCACTGGTAAGTGCTGCTATTTGAGCTATTTTTAGAACAGGCCAGCGGGCTACTCATCTGGTCCTTGCGGGCTACCTGGTGCCCGTGGGCACCGCGTTGGTGACCCCTGGTATAAACTCAACTTGTCGTGTTTGGAGGAAGAAGAATACTGAGTTGCATCCCAAGAACACCATACCTACTGTGAAGCATGGGGGTGGAAACATCACGCTTTGGGGTTGTTTTTCTGCTAAGGGGACAAGAAGATTGATCCGTGTTAAGGAAAGAATGAATGGGGCCATGTATCGTGAGATTTTGAGCCAAAACCTCCTTCCATCAGTGAGAGCTTTGAATTGTTGACCAAATACTTATTTTCTACCATAATTTACAAATAAATTCTTTAAAATTCCTACAATTTTTTTTCCCACATTCTGTCCCTCACAGTTGAAGTGTACCTATGATGAAAATTACAGACCTCTGTCATCATTTTAAGTGGGAGAACTTGCACAATCGGTGGCTGACTAAATACTTTATTGCCCCACTGTATCACATATAGATTTTAATATTCAGGGGAAGTGGACGCCAAGGATGCAAAGACGTATTGTGTGTGACACTAGTTCTTCCTTTTATTTAGGAGGAAAGAACGAAATAGCAACACAAAAGCGATGGTGGACAATACAAAAACACACCATGCAAAAAACTACTAAGGTAAATGAAAATAATGTATTTTTCGGATTATAAATCGCTCTGGAGAAAATGCATAATAAAGAAGGAAAAAAACATATATAAGTCGCACTGGCGTATATTTTTGGGGGGAAATTTATTTGATAAAATCCAACACCAAGAATAGACATTTGAAAGGCAATTAAAAATAAATAAAGAATAGTGAACAACAGGCTGAATAAGTGTACGTTATATGAGGCATAAATAACCAACTGAGAAGGTGCCTGGTATGTTAAAGGCCTACTGAAACCCACTACTACCGACCACGCAGTCTGATAGTTTATATATCAATGATGAAATATTAACATTGCAACACATGCAAATACGGCCTTTTTAGTTTACTAAATTACAATTTTAAATTTCCCGCGGAGTTTCTTGTTGAAAACGTCGCAGGATGATGACGTGTATGATGACGCGTGCGCGTGACGTATCGGCTAAAAGGTGTCTCTTTTCATCACATAGTTACACATTAATTTCGACATCTGTGTTGCTGAATCTTTTGCAATTTGTTCAACTAATAATGGAGACTATAAAGAAGAATGCTGTTGGTGGAAAGCGGTGGATTGCAGCTGCCTTTATCACCGGTGTTTTTTTGTTGTGAAGCTTTAACACAGAGCGGTCAAGCGAACATGTTTCTCGACGTCAACCAGTAGGTTTTTGGATGGGAAAATCGTGATATTAAGTTGGCTCTTACCGGAGACTTCAGTGGATTATGCGACCTCATCCTACAGCTCAAAAAGGCAGCTGTGAGCTTGGCTCCTCGGCTTCTCTCAGAGACACTGTGTTCACCGCAGCCATCCGACTTTAACGTATGACTTTACAATCTCACTAAAACACTATTAAAACAATAAGCCGATAAGGGATCTTCCATAATTATCTTAGTAAATGTGTCTAATTACATCTGAAACGGTCCCACTGCCGCCGCCTGGAGCCATCGCCTTTTCTTTTTCTTTTTTTTTGTGTGCTTCACTCTAACTTTCCTCATCCACAAATCTTTCATCCTCGCTCAAATTAATGGGGAAATTGTCGCTTTCTCGGTCCGAATAGCTCTTGCTGCTGGAGGCTATGATTATAAATAATGTGAGGATGTGAGGAGGCCTACAATTTGTGACATCACGCGCACATCGTCTGCTACTTCCGGTAAAGGCAAGGCTTTTTTATTAGCGAATAAAAGTTGCGAACTTTATCGTCGATGTTCTCTATCAATCAATCAATCAATCAATGTTTATTTATATAGCCCCAAATCACAAATGTCTCAAAGGACTGCACAAATCATTACGACTACAACATCCTCGGAAGAACCCACAAAAGGGCAAAGAAAACTCACACCCAGTGGGCAGGGAGAATTCACATTCAGTGGGACGCCAGTGACAATGCTGACTATGAGAAACCTTGGAGAGGACCTCAGATGTGGGCAACCCCCCCCCCCTCTAGGGGACCGAAAGCAATGGATGTCGAGCGGGTCTAACATGATACTGTGAAAGTTCAATCCATAGTGGCTCCAAGACAGCAGTGAGAGTCCCGTCCACAGGAAACCATCTCAAGCGGATCAGCAGCGTAGAGATGTCCCCAACCGATACAGGCGAGCGGTCTACTAAATCCTTTCAGCAAAACTATGGCAATATCGCGAAATTATCAAGTATGACACATAGAATGGACCTGCTTTCCCCGTTTGAATAAGACAATCTCATTTCAGTAGGCCTTTAACGTAACATATTATGGTAAGAGTCATTCAAATAACTATAACATACAGAACATGCTATACGTTTACCAAACAATCTGTCACTCCTAATCGCTAAATCCCATGAAATTTTCTCCTTCGATGTCGCTTCTAAACAACTCTGCCAACTCCAAAGATATGCGCCGCTTCCTCTTGCTGTTTTCTGCTGCATATTTCACTACGTCCAGCTTGAAATCTGCAGTACATGATTTCCTTTTCGGTGCCTTTTTTGTTCAGTTTTTATAAGTTACCGCCAACGTTGAAATGATTCATTTAAATAGCTACGGAAGTAGCATATAGCATATAGCAGTTAGCATCCCATTACCCATAATGCACTTCTCCCATGACCGTCCGCCGCCGAAATCTTATTGGTTGACGTGTGCGTGACGATTGCTGACATTTTCTTCGTCTCTTCCGCGAATGAGATAATTAATATTATTTGATATTTTACGGTAATGTGTTAATAATTTCACACATAAGTAGCTCCGGAGTATATGTCGCACCCCCGGCCAAACTATGAAAAAAACTGCGATTTATAATCCCAAAAATATGGTACACTAAACCAAAAGCGCTAGATAAAGCTAGGAAAAATACTTCACGGAAAAAGTGCAATAGAAAAACAAATAAAGACGCTAGACACGGCTCGGAATACTACAGGCAAACCTGAGAAGAAGGACACAAGTCAAACGAGGAAGTTCTCTGGCAAGATTAATGACATCAGCGATTGAGGAAGCAGTATGCAAAACGTTCCGGCGCTCATGTGCTGTGAGCAGCCAGGCTAAATAAGGTGTGACCAGGGGCGTCACTAGACCTAATACTGTACTGGGGCACACCTGGGGCACAAATAATTCATGCGAGCGCAATTCAAAGCGCGCAAGCAAAAACATTTTTAGCACTTATTTATCATAAAAAATACATAAATAGTGCTTTAAACTATGAACAATGTTAGCTAACTTAGCATCAACTTAAAACAATGATGTTGCCTAGCTAGCTAGGACTTCACTTACATCTCTCAGTCCTTGCTGCTTCTTCCCTGATGCGGGTGAATAACTTTCTGATATCCATTTAGGAGTTACTGTTTGAGTCAAATCAAAATCAAAATAATATAATTAACAAATTGTTGTTGGGTAACGTTACCTACCTCAGCAGTGTTTCGCGCCTCCCCCCCCCTCTCTCTCTCTCTCTCAAGTCTCGATCCACACGTGAATAAATTACCAAATTAATTAGCCATGTGCTCATTGTTACGTGGAGTGAATACAGTAGCAATCAATTACCACACTAAGTAATATGTGCGCTGTTGTCTATGTTATGTAGACTTAAAACTCTGAAGCGTTTTTTTTTTATTGGTGAAATTTTTACTGGGGCACTGCAGATCAACACTGGGGCATGTGCCCCAGTGAAATCTGTCTGGCGACGCCACTGGGTGTGACCTAATTGTCCTCAGGTGTGCACTACTCCGCGCCAGCTGCACACCCTAACTGTGGACGAAAGAGAGAGTCAACAGATACAAAGACAGACAGGATTATACAGGGAATTATAGATTACCACAGTGATGCCTTTAATCCCACGAACACCATTCTACCGTCAAGCACGGCGGTGGTCAGGGACGTGCACATGATTATAGAGGGGCAGGGGCTCAAAGTCAGAAAAAGGGCAGGACATTTTTTTTTTGGTCCTTTACACAATATGGAAATTAATGTAAAATTAATTTGCGAATAGGAAGCTAACTACTTAGCTGTGTGTCCTTTGTAGGTAAAAGTGATTGCCATTTCTTTTGTGTCAACAAATGATTGTCATAATGAGTTAATTCACATTATCATAGGCTTGGAAGACATGAAAAGCAACAAAACACTGGTTTATTATTAGGCTATTTATTGTTAAAGATAAGCACTTTAATATTGAACATTGAACAGTGCAACATGAACTTCGAAAAAAAAAAAAATAAATAAATACCCAAATGGAAAAAGCTTCAATGTGAAAATCTGTCCTTCTTCCTTTAACTTGATGAAAGCACCAGCCAATTGTAACTTATGGTCTTTCTCACTTGATGCTCAGACTAATCAACTGAAACGCAATACAACTTTGTATCTAAACCTCTACTGTGAGAGAAATGGAATCCGAAGTAAACACAGTGGATTTTATTTTGAAAAATAACCCGGTGTTTTATTTTGTATTTTGTACACTACTGCCTGTCCCGCTCGATCCGCTCTGCTCTGTGCGGAATTGATGTGCCGTGCTCAAATGATGCGCCGTGCTCAGACGTCCGGCAAAAACAGAAGCTGACACATTGAATAATAGAATAATACAGCGTCTTTCTGAAATATTACCCATATTAGATGCTGAATAAGTGGAGGGTGACTAGACCGTAACTCACAGGTTCAAGTTGCTCCACTGTCACGTCTCTCCCTCGCTCACTCACTCGCCCTCTCTCTCTCTGGCGGAAGCGCAGGCTCAAACAACCCGGTATTACAAGAAAACCTGGAGTTTTTGTACTGCTGTTTTTTTTTTTTGTTTTTTTGTTTTTTACATTCCTAACAGGAATTTATTAATGTTGTTTAAAGAAAAAAAACAAAAACAAAAACACACACACACAGGCAGAGGGTACTTTTTAAGACGAGGCAAAAAAGGGCAGGGGCTCAAGCACCCATAGGGCCCTATGGTAGTATTATGCTCTGGGCCTGTTTTGCTGCCAATGTAACTGGTGCGTTACAGAGAGTAAATGGGACAATGAAAAAAAGAGGATTACCTCTAAATTCTTCAGGACAACCAAAAATCATCAGGTTGGGTCTCGGGCGCAGTTGGGTGTTCCAACAGGACAATGACCACAAAAACATGTCAAAAGTGGTAAAGGAATGGCTAGAATTAAGGATTTAGAATGGCCTTCCCAAAGTCCTGACTTAAACGTGTGGACAATGCTGAAGAAACAAGTCCATGTCAGAAAACCAGCAAATTTAGCTGAATTGCACCAATTTTGTCAAGAGGAGTGGTCAACAATTCAACCAGCAGCTTGTGGATGGCTACCAAAATCGCCTTATTGCAGTGAAACTTGCCAAAGGACATATAACCAAATATTAACATTGCTGTATGTATACTTTTAACCCAGAATATTTGCTCACATTTTCAGTAGACCAATAATTAATTCATAAAAGAACCAAACTTCATGAATGTTTTTCTCTGACCAACAAGTACGTGTTCCAATCACTCCATCACAAAAAAATACGAGTTGTATAAATTATTGGAAACTAAAGAAAGCCATGACATTATGTTCTTTTACAACTCTATGTACACTTTTGACCATGACTGTATACAGTTTCAGTATGATAAGTCACACATTTTGCATCTTTTCTTTTATCTTTACAACATGTCCAAAAAAGGAGTAAGACAAAGCAAAGCTTATTCAACTCCACCCCGTTTTTTTTTTTTGCTTCATAGCAATTAACACATATGTCCAATATGTGTTCTGAATTCGTACACATTTTATACATCAAACCATTCTAAATACAGTTCTCTTCATAAATAGTTAAGTTAGGTTCCCTTAAAGGCCTACTGAAATGAGATTTTCTTATTTAAACGGGGATAGCAGGTCCATTCTATGTGTCATACTTGATCCATCCATCCATTTTCTACCGCTTATTCCCTTTTGGGGTCGCGGGGGGCGCTGGCGCCTATCTCAGCTACAATCGGGCGGAAGGCGGGGTACACCCTGGAAAAGTCGCCACCTCATCGCAGGGCCAACACAGATAGACAGACAACATTCACACTCACTTTCACACACTAGGACCAATTTAGTGTTGCCAATCAACCTATCCCCAGGTGCATGTCTTTGGAAGTGGGAGGAAGCCGGAGTACCCGGAGGGAACCCACGCATTCACGGGGAGAACATGCAAACTCCACACAGAAAGATCCCGAGCCTGGATTTGAACCCAGGACTGCAGGACCTTTGTATTGTGAGGCAGACGCACTAACCCCTCTGCCACCGTGAAGCCGTCATACTTGATCATTTCGCGATATTGCCATATTTTTGCTGAAAGGATTTAGTAGAGAACATCGATGATAACGTTTGCAACTTTTGGTGCTGATAAAAAAGCCTTGTCTTCACCGGAAGTCGCAGACGATGACATCACAAGTGTGAGGGCTTCTCACGTCTTCACATTGTTTATAATGGGAGCCTCCAGCAGCAAGAGCTATTCGGACCGAGAAAACGAAATGTTCCCCATTAATTTGAGCGAGGATGAAAGATTTGTGGATGATGGTATTGATAGCGAAGGACTAGAATTTTTTTTTTTTTTAAATTAAGTAAAAAAAAAAAAAGGCGATTGCATTGGGACGGATTCAGATGTTTTTAGACACATTTACTAGGATAATTCTGGGAAATCCCTTATATTTCTATTGTGTTGCTAGTGTACCTGATAGTTGGAGGGGTGTGTCCACGGGTGTCTTGAGGCCAGTCTCTGAGGGAAGTCGACGGCAGCTGCATGGATGCCGCAAGATCAGCTGATCTCAGGTAAGAGGCGACTTTTTACCACAATTTTCTCACCGAAACCTACCTGTTGACAAGTGGTCGGGATCTATGTTCGCTTGACCTCTCTGATCCATAGTAAAGTTTCACCTTCCGGGAATTTCAAACAAGGAATCACCGTGTGTTTGTGTGGCTAAAGGATAAAGCTTCCCAACTCCATCTTTCTACTTTGACTTCTCCATTATTAATTGAACAAATTGCAAAAGATTCAGCAACACAGATGTCCAGAATAATGTTTAATCGCGCAATGAAAAGAGACGACTTTTAGCCGCAAATGGTGCTGCGCTAATATGTCCTGACAGTCCGTGACGTCACGCGCACGCGTCATCATTCCACGGGGTTTTGAACAAGAAATTCCGCGGAAAATTAAAAATTGCAATTTAGTAAACTAAAAAGGCCGTATTGGCATGTGTTGCAATGTTAATATTTCATCATTGATATATAACTTATCAGACTGCGTGGTCGGTAGTAGTGGGTTTCAGTAGGCCTTTAACTTGTCAAAAATACATAAAATAAGTGGTCAAATACGTGTTTTTGTGTTTACATTTCATTGACTAAATATGCAAAACAATGCATTCAGTTTTTGTTCGGAAACGGATACTTTCATTCATTGTGGTAGCAGCCCAGCACAACAAAGCAGTGGTTCTTAAAATTTTTTCAGTGATGTACCCCCTGTGAACATTTATTTAATTCAAGTACCCCCTAATCAGAGCAAAGCATTTTTGGTTGAAAAAAAGAGATAAAGAAGTAAAACACAGCACTATGTCATCAGTTTCTGATTTATTACATTGTATACCAGTGCAAAATATTGCTCATTTGTAGTGTTTTTTCTTGAGCTATTTGGAAAAAAAGATATAAAAATAACTAAAAACTTGTTACAAAATAAACAAGTGATTCAATTATAAATAAATATTTCTACACATAGAAGTAATCATCAACTTAATGTGCCCTCTTTGGGGATTGTAATAGAGATCCATCTGGATTCATGAACTAAACATTTCTTCACAAAAAAAAAGAAATCTTTAACATCAATATTTATGGAACATGTCCACAAAAAATCTAGCTGTCAACATTGAACATTGTTGCATTTCTTTTCACAGTTTATGAACTTACATTCATATTGTGTTGAAGTATTAATCAATAAATATATTTATAAAGGATTTTGGACTTGTTGCTATTTTTAGAATATTTTTTAAAAATCTCACGTACCCCTTAGTGTTTTGTTATTGGACTTTTGTGCTCGTCACAGTTTGTCCATAACAAACACCATGTTCAAACATAAGGGTGTCCATATGTGCACTTGGCACCAGGACACCCTAGGCCGCAGTTCCATGATCGACTTTGTAGTTGTGTCATCGGATTTGCGGCCTCATGTTTTGGACACTCGGGTGAAGAGAGGGGCGGAGCTTTCTACCGATCACCACCTGGTGGTGAGTTGGCTGCGATGGTGGGGGAAGATGCCGGACAGACCTGGGAGGCCCAAACGCATTGTGAGGGTCTGCTGGGAACGTCTGGCAGAGTCTCCTGTCAGACAAAGTTTCAATTCCCACCTCCGGAAGAACTTTGAACATGTCACGAGGGAGGTGCTGGACATTGAGTCCGAGTGGACCATGTTCCGCACCTCTATTGTCGAGGCAGCAGACCGGAGCTGTGGCCGCAAGGTAGTTGGTGCCTGTCGGGGCGGCAATCCTAAAACCCCTTGGTGGACACCAGCGGTGAGGGAGGCCGCCAAGCTGAAGAAGGAGTCCTATCGGGTCCTTTTGGCTCATAGGACTCCGGAGGCAGTGGACAGGTACCGACAGGCCAAGCGGTGTGCAGCTTCAGCGGTCGCGGAGGCAAAAACTCGGACATGGGAAGAGTTCGGGGAAGCCATGGAAAACGACTTCCGGACGGCTTCGAAGCGATTCTGGACCACCGTCCGCCGCCTCAGGAAGGGGAAGCAGTGCACTATCAACACCGTGTATGGTGCGGATGGTGTTCTGCTGACCTCGACTGCGGATGTTGTGGATAGGTGGAAGGAATACTTCGAAGACCTCCTCAATCCCACCAACACGTCTTCCTATGAGGAAGCAGTGCCTGGGGAATCTGTGGTGGACTCTCCTATTTCTGGGGCTGAGGTCGCTGAGGGAGTTAAAAAGCTCCTCGGTGGCAAGGCCCCAGGGGTGGACGAGATCCGCCCGGAGTTCCTTAAGGCTCTGGATGCTGTGGGGCTGTCTTGGTTGACAAATCTTTGCAGCATCGCGTGGACATCGGGGGCGGTACCTCTGGATTGGCAGACCGGGGTGGTGGTTCCTCTCTTTAAGAAGGGGGACCGGAGGGTGTGTTCCAACTATCGTGGGATCACACTCCTCAGCCTTCCCGGTAAGGTTTATTCAGGTGTACTGGAGAGGAGGCTACGTCGGATAGTCGAACCTCGGATTCAGGAGGAACAGTGTGGTTTTCGTCCTGGTCGTGGAACTGGGGACCAGCTCTATACTCTCGGCAGGGTTCTTGAGGGTGCATGGGAGTTTGCCCAACCAGTCTACATGTGCTTTGTGGACTTGGAGAAGGCATTCGACCGTGTCCCTCGGGAAGTCCTGTGGGGAGTGCTCAGAGAGTATGGGGTATCGGACTGTCTTATTGTGGCGGTCCGTTCCCTGTATGATCAGTGCCAGAGCTTGGTCCGCATTGCCGGCAGTAAGTCGAACACATTTCCAGTGAGGGTTGGACTCCGCCAAGGCTGTCCTTTGTCACCGATTCTGTTCATAACTTTTATGGACAGAATTTCTAGGCGCAGTCAAGGCGTTGAGGGGTTCCGGTTTGGTAACCGCAGGATTAGGTCTCTGCTTTTTGCAGATGATGTGGTCCTGATGGCTTCATCTGACCGGGATCTTCAGCTCTCGCTGGATCGGTTCGCAGCCGGGTGTGAAGCGACCGGAATGAGAATCAGCACCTCCAAGTCCGAGTCCATGGTTCTCGCCCGGAAAAGGGTGGAGTGCCATCTCCGGGTTGGGGAGGAGACCCTGCCCCAAGTGAAGGAGTTCAAGTACCTAGGAGTCTTGTTCACGAGTGAGGGAAGAGTGGATCGTGAGATCGACAGGCGGATCGGTGCGGCGTCTTCAGTAATGCGGACGTTGTACCGGTCCGTTGTGGTGAAGAAGGAGCTGAGCCGGAAGGCAAAGCTCTCAATTTACCGGTCAATCTACGTTCCCATCCTCACCTATGGTCATGAGCTTTGGGTCATGACCGAAAGGATAAGATCACGGGTACAAGCGGCCGAAATGAGTTTCCTCCGCCGGGTGGCGGGGCTCTCCCTTAGAGATAGGGTGAGAAGCTCTGCCATCCGGGAGGAACTCAAAGTAAAGCCGCTGCTCCTTCACATCGAGAGGAGCCAGATGAGGTGGTTCGGGCATCTGGTCAGGATGCCACCCGAACGCCTCCCTAGGGAGGTGTTTAGGGCACGTCCAACCGGTAGGAGACCACGGGGAAGACCCAGGACACGTTGGGAAGACTATGTCTCCCGGCTGGCCTGGGAACGCCTCGGGATCCCCCGGGAAGAGCTAGACGAAGTGGCTGGGGAGAGGGAAGTCTGGGCTTCCCTGCTTAGGCTGTTGCCCCCGCGACCCGACCTCGGATAAGCGGAAGATGATGGATGGATGGACGTACCCCTTAGCATACCTTCAAGTACCCCCAGGGGTACGCGTACCCTCATTTGAGAACCATTGCATTAAACAGTGTTGATCATTGACTTTAATGGGAAGCATAGAATGGGTTGTTCCACTGCAGTCATACTCGACAGCCATTGGATAATTGCTCGGCTTTGTCCCGCCCATTGGACGCCAAGCGTCTCTGGACCTGAATGAAAAGTGGAATTGGCTTTGACTGTGACTGCGTGGCCATCTCCAAAAACATGCACCTGGGGATAGGTTGATTGGCAACACTAAATGGTCCCTAGTGTGTAAATGTGAGTGTCAATGTTGTCTGTCTATCTGTGTTTGCCCTGCGATGAGGTAGCGACTTGTCCAGGGTGTTAACCGCCTTCCGCCCAAATGCAGCTGAGATAGGCCCCGGCACCCCTCAAACGGGACAAGCGGTAGAAAATGGATGGATGGACGACCTGAATGCTGATGCTTCTGCTTGATGATTGGATGAGCTGTCGGGGACTGAATCCCTTTTTGGTTGACAGCAAAATGAGCGAATCAAAGCATTTTTCCCATTTCCATTCCATTGATATGAGTTGGTTTGGAGAATGTTACAACCTTTAAAGCAGGGATCTCAGACCCGCGGCCCGCGAGAAGTTTTTTTGCGGCCCTCACCATAATATGAAAGTTTAATGTTAGCGCCGCCCGCAAGTTTTATATGAATGGTGCTTGACGGCTCTTTCAACGTTCTGGGTTGCCTACCCCTGCATTAGTGGAAAAGCGGAAAATGAGTGAAAGCAACAGAGACGTTGCCATGGAGACAAGGGTTTTCTTACGTTCCCGGCGACACCTTTCCGTCAGTAATAACAGTCCCCGATAACCTGGACCAATTCAAACCGTTATATGTTTTTTGTTTGTTTCATTTGCATTGCCTCACACGATGAACACTACATATATTTCTACATGACGCAGGATAACACTCCGGGAGCCCTCACTTTTTTGCGCTCGTTATCCTGGTACTTTCCCGGCTGTTATCCGCCGACCGCCGTGTTGGAGTCAGGAGCAAAAGCGGAACGACACACATTGCGGAAATAACATTGTTCTCCGTGCGTCAACTAAATACAAATATATTCCACAACCGCAAACATGTCTTTTTCAAAGCCTGCAGTGAAGAGAAAGGTTTGTGATAAGAAAAGACAATTCCGGGAAAAGTGGGAGATGCAATATTTCTTTGTTGAGCACAGCGGCACGCCGACGTGTCTTATTTGCACAGAGAAAGTTGGGGTGCACAAGGGATACAATTTAAAACGTCATTATACAACCAGACAAGCTAAGGAGTATGCACTTTTTTTTTAAAAGAAATCTTTTCTTGCGGCCCAGCCTCACCCACACTTTGCATCCAGTGGCCCCCAGGTGAAGTAAGTTTGAGACCCCTGCCTTCAAATTTAGCATGTTTATATATTTTATCTGTTATTGGAAACTGTATTTGTGTTTAGAAAGTAGCTGAAAATGAGCTTCGCTTACTTCAAAGACCAGCAGCGCCACTGTATCACATAGTATACTTTGATGTTTTAGAGCCACTAATGTTTAGTGCCACCACTCTTAATTACCTTTTAAGATGGGAATTGTAATTTCACTGTGTGACAGTCGCTTGCTGTCGTTGTGCGGGTTCAATGGACCACCCAGGAAGGACATGACTTTTGAGCTGGTTTGACTTCTTTATTTTGCAATCGCTTTTCAACTGCTCTTTTCCACTGCTCGCTAACGGTCCGCTCTTTCAGCCGCAGTCATCGTCGTCCTCGTCTATGGGTCGCTCTCTGTTGCTCTTCGATCGCTGCTGCGGACTCTCCCCCTTCTGCCCCGATTTCTCCTCCTTCTCGCTTTTTATACACTGTGAGGAGATAAGTCAATTGTTTGTTTCATTTGCATTGCCTCACACGATGAACACTACGTATATTTCTATATGAAGCAGGATAACACTCCGGGAGCCCTCACGCACCTGATTTCGCTCGTAGCGTCGCTCCCGGCATGCTTGGTCATCGTCTCCGCCTCCTTGCCGCCATTTTGGGCCGGGCTCCAGCGTGCCCTGCCCCGCTGCTCGTTCGTCGGCTCTGCCTCTACACACACTGTTTGATATCAAACTTAGGTGAGTGATGGGAGCCCCAGAACAGGTGCTGGTGCTGAGTGTTTGACTTATTATAGCCTTGATCTGTAGAGTAGAGGCGAGAACAGCAGAAAGAGGTTAACCAATAAAACACATAACAGCCGTGTAAGTGCTTGCCAACACAACGGTAATAATTACAAGTGGTGCGCCGCTCACAGCGGCAGTCGACGCCATAGGAGTTGAATTCCACTTTCTCCACTTCCTCCGTTTTTTTCTATCGCCAGAGTCAACTTTTATTACCATGTGCCGTAACCATCCCCACTGAGCTCCTACTTGCAAATGCCAGGCAAACGCGAAGGCGCATTCAAAACCCCCGAGATGCATCCACAATAGACACGTTATATCCCGGTTGCTAAGGGACGGTTATTGATATCATAAAAAAACGCAGGAAATGAAATTTACTCATTTAATTTTGGTTATGAAATTACAGCGAGATAATTTGTGGTGTAAACTATTCTCTCATGACAGGTTCTGAAATAGTATTTCTGTGCTCCAAGTTTGTTTCTAAGCTACCTACGTATATTATTTCAGACCAGGCGCGTAAACAAAAGCATGTACAAACCCCGTTTCCATATAAGTTGGGAAATTGTGTTAGATGTAAATATAAACCGAATACAATGATTTGCAAATCCTTTTCAACCCATATTCGGTTAATTGCACTACAAAGACAAGATATTTGATGTTCAAACTCATAAACTTTATTTTATTTTTTTGCAAATAATAATTAACTTAGAATGTCATGGCTGCAACACGGGCCAAAGTAGTTGGGAAAGGGCATGTTCACCACTGTGTTACATCACCTTTCCTTTTAACTACACTCAATAAACGTTTGGGAACTGAGGAAACTCATTGTTGAAGCTTTGAAAGTGGAATTCTTTCCCATTCTTGTTTTATGTAGAGCTTCAATCGTTCATCAGTCCGGGGTCTCCGCTGTCATATTTTATGCTTCATAATGCGCCACATATTTTCGGTGTGAGGCAGGTCTGGACTGCAGGCGGGCCAGGAAAGTACCCGCAATCGTTTACTACGAAACCATGCTGTTGTAACACGTGGCTTGGCATTGTCTAGCTGAAATAAGCAGGGGCGTCCATGATAACGTTGCTTGGATGACAACATATGCTGTTCAAAAACCTTTATGGACATTTCAGCATTAATGGTGCATTCACAGATGAGTAATTTACCCATGCCTTGGGCACTAATGCACCCCCATACCATCACAGATGCTGGCTTTTGAACTTTGCGCCTATAACAATCTGGATGGTTATTTTCCTCTTTGTTCCAAAGGACACCACGTCCACATTTTCCAAATATAATTTGAAATGTGGACTCGTCAGACCACAGAACACTTTTCCATTTTGCATCAGTCCATCTTAGGTGAGCTCGGGCCCAGCGAAGCCAGCGGCGTTCCTTGGTGTTGTTGATAAATTGGTTTTGCTTTGCATAGTAGAGTTTTAACTTGCACTTTCAGATGTAGCAACCAACTGTAGTTACTGACAGTGGTTTTCTGAAGTGTTCCTGAGCCCATGTGGTGATATCCTTTACACACTGATGTCTGTTTTTAATGCAGTAGCGCCTGAGGGATTAACGGTCCGTAGTATCATCGTTCACGTGCAGTGATTTCTCCAGATTCTCTAAATCCTTTTTTGATTTTAAAGACCGTAGATGGTAAAATCCCTAAATTCCTTGCAATAGCTCGTTGAGAAATGTTGTTCTAAAACTGTTTGACAATTTGCTTACAAATTGGTGACCCTCACCCTATCCTTGTTTGTGAATTACTTAGCATTTCATGGAAGCTGCTTTTATACCCAATCATGGCACACACCTGTTCCCAATTAGCCTGCACATCTGTGGGATGTTCCAAATAAGTGTTTGATGAGAATTTCTAAACTTCATCAGTTTTTATTGCCACCTTTCCCAACTTCTTTGTCAAGTGTTGCTGGCATCAAATTCTAAAGTTAATGATTATTTGAAAAAAAAAAATACATGTTTATCAGTTTGAACATCAAAGATGTTGTCTTTGTAGCATATTCAACTGAATATGGGTTGAAAATTATTTGCAAATCATTGTATTCTGTTTATATTTACATCTAACACAATTTCCCAACTCATATGGAAACAGGGTTTGTAAATACACTGCTGTAATGCTTTTGTTAGCCTAAGCCATAACAACGGTGAACTTTCATAGGCATTGATTTTATAGTTTAGCACCTCTCTGTGTGTATTATTTACTTTCCACCCATAGTCTGAATGCTTCTGTATATATGTATATAGTAGGGGTGTAACGGTACACAAAAATTTCGGTTCGGAGTGTACCTCGGTTTAGTGGTCACGGATCGGTTAATTTTCGGTACAGTAAGAAAACAACAAAATATTAATTATTTGGTTATTTATTTACCAAATTTGTAAACAATGGCTTTATCCTTTTAACATAGGGAACACTATAATAATTCTGCCCACGTTAATCCACATTAAACTGCCTCACATTGTTGTTTGGATTAAATCAAATGACAAAACTATTTTTCTACATATAAAAAGTGCAACATCAAAAAGTTTCAAGTCAACTCATCATGCTTAATGTATCAGAGCATTTGGGAAGCCTGTAGTTAATTTTTATTATGTAAATGTTATATTTTCGATCAACATGTGATAGCAGGGACACTGCCATTCAAACTAGGCTGCTACATTATTAATGATTAATGTAACTTTAGCTGAAAAATAGTACAACAGCAATAGGAGAGACTATTCATCCCTGAACACCATGGAGTTCATGTAGGCTTAATGATGCACTTACATTATTATATACACTAGCATACACACACACACCGCACAATGAGCTAACACACGCACCGCAAAATGAGCTAACGTTACGCGAAAAGTTAATTAGCCTTCACCTAAAGCCAGGACTGCGAGCGAACTGAGCTGCAATTTGTTTCTAGAACGTCATCTAGAACGCTGACTGGGAGGTGTTTATTATAATTGGGGGAGAGTCCGCTGCTCACCTGTTAAACACCTATCTGCTCAACGCTGAAGCACTGACTACATGCGCTCTGAATACGCATTACTGATTGGTTGTTACCGCTCTGAATACGCATTACTGATTGGTTGTTACCGCTCTGAATACGCACTGCTGATTGGCTGTTACCGCTATATATGTAACCAATCAGATGGTTGTGTGGGTGGGACAATGCAGGGTGCTGTGTAGGAGACAGAGGCAGAACGGAGCGGAGCAGCTTGTTAAGACTTTAGATTAGGTGGCTACTTCATATGTTCGTGTGGAAACTCATTAGGTACACCTCCGAACCGAACCGGAAGCCCCGTACCGAAACGGTTCAATACAAATACATGTACAGTTACACCCCTAGTATATAGTATAATATTTAAACAACACATTCAGAACATTTGTTCTCTCAGGACTGGACTGTGCACCTTACCTCCTTTTGCACAATTTTTCTTTTTCTTTCCTTCCTATGTTTTGCATATTTGTAGACTCTCGCAGTGATACTGGAGTTGCTTTTAATCTAATTGTACCTGTGTTTAGTGACCATGCAAGTCATTCTATTCCATTCTTGCTTTGTTAGCTCAAGTTTTGACATTTGTGTCGGTTCAGTTCAGTTTCAGCTATTTAATTACTAATTGATTATTTAATTAGCAATGTGTAACAAAGAACATTATTGTACCCAGGTGTATCAATTTCAATATACTTGCGGGTAAAGTCTGGGTGACGCTGGGCCTGAAGTATTCACTTTGGAATCACGTTTTAACCACGTGACTAAATTTGTTAACTACTTCTTGTAGCAGCAATAGTGACTCTGAGCTATGGTAGGCTATAAGTAGAAATGTTCGATAATGGCTTTTTTGCCGATATTCCAATATTGTCCAACTCTTAATTACCGATTCCGATATCAACCGATACCGATATATACAGTCGTGGTATTAACACATTATTATGCCTAATTTTGTTGTGATGCCCCGCTGGATGCATTAAACAATTTAACAAGGTTTTCCAAGAATAAATCAACTCAAGTTATGGAAAAAAATGCCATATTTATTATTGAAGTCACAAAGTGCATTAATTGTTTTAACATGCCTCAAAACAGCAGCTTGGAATTTGGGAAATGCTCTCCTTGAGAAAGCATGAGGAGGTTGAGGTGTGTGGGTTAAGGGTAGCGGGGGGTGTATATTGTAGCGTCCCGAAATAGTTAGTAGTGCAAGGGGTTATAGGTATTTGTTCTGCTGTGTTTATGTTGTGTTACGGTGCGGATGTTCTCCCGAAATTTGTTTGTGAAGTGAAGTGAATTATATTTATATAGCGCTTTTCTCTAGTGACTCAAAGCGCTTTACATAGTGAAACCCAATATCTGAGTTACATTTAAACCAGTGTGGGTGGCACTGGGAGCAGGTGGGTAAAGTGTCTTACCCAAGGACACAACGGCAGTGACTAGGATGGCGGATGCGGGAATCGAACCTGCAACCCTCAAGTTGCTGGCACGGCCGCTCTACCAACCGAGCTAAACCGCCCAATTTGTCATTCTTGTTTGGTGTGGGTTCACAGTATGGCGCATATTTGTAACAGTGTTAAAGTTGTTTATACGGCCCCCCTCAGTGTGACCTGTATGGCTGTTGACCAAGTAAGCCTTGCATTCACTTGTGTGTGCCCCCAATATTGTTGTTTGGGTGGAAATCGGGAGAAATTCGGGAGAATGGTCTTCGAGGGAGATTTTAGGGAGGGGCACTGCAATTCTGGAGTCTCCCAGTAAAATCGGGATGTTGCAAAGTGTGACTGGGAGACGCAACTGCTCTGTACTTCTCCCTACGTCTGTGTACCACTCCGTACCAATACCTATTATTTCCGGTATTACATTTTAAAGCATTTATCGGCCGATAACATCTCTAGCTAAAAGTCATTTAGAATGTAAAACATGTTTACATTTTCACACTGTTGAGTTGCCCAGGAGAAAGTCCGAAACACCCCAGCTTGCCTGTAGGAATTTGCTCGTTTTGTGTCCCATTGTGTGTTCACCGCACTGTAATTTGTTATAACATATTTACCTTGTTGATTGGCAACACTAAATTGGCCCTAGTGTATGAATGTGAGTGTGAATGTTGTCTGTTTATCTGTGTTGGCCCTGTGATGAGGTGGCAACTTGTCCAGGGTGTACACCGCCTTCTGCCCGATTGTAGCTGAGATTGGCTCCAGCAACCCCTGCGAGCAGTAGAAAAATGGATGGATGGATATTTAACTATTAGTCGGCTATGGTGCACGGGCAGAAATGACTTAATACCAGTGATGCCCGAACCCATCTACTAAATTTAGTGCATATTCATATTGATATTTTTTAAGATGTACAATCATTGATGGCATGTTCGCAAAGCTACACTGTAAAAAAGTCAGTAGATTTTCCTGTAAAAACCTGGCAGCTGTTACCAAGCTATGGGCAAATAGATCATTTGCATTTGTGTACAAAGGCCTTAAAGGCCTACTGAAAGCCACTACTACCGACCACGCAGTCTGATAGTTTATATATCAATGATGAAATATTAACATTGCAACACATGCCAATACGGCCTTTTTAGTTTACTAAATTGCAATTTTAAATTTCCCGCGGACTGTCAGGACATATTAGCCCAGCACCATTTGCGGCTAAAAGTCGTCTCTTTTCATCGCGCAATTACACAGTATTCTGGACATCTGTGTTGCTGAATCTTTTGCAATTTGTTCAATTAATAATGGAGAAGTCAAAGTAGAAAGATGGAGATGGGAAGCTTTAGCCTTTAGCCACACAAACACACAGTCAGTCCTTGTTTAAAATTCCCGGAGGTGAAGCTTTACTATGGATCAGAGCGGTCAAGCGAACATGGTTCCCGACCACTTGTCAACCGGCAGGTTTCGGTGAGAAAATTGTGGTAAAAAGTCGCCTCTTACCGGAGATCAGCTGATCTTGCGGCATCCAGGCAGCTGCCGTCGACTTCCCTCAGAGACTGGCCTCAAGACACCCGTGGACACACCCCTCCGACTATCAGGTACTATTTAATCTCACTAAAACGGCCCTTACTGACTTGGGACCATTGCAAAATTATGTGCGTCCCAAAGTCACCAGCCTTGGCGTCACTATAGACAGCCATTTTAAACTAGACAAACAAGTCAATGGCGTTTTAAAATCTTGTTTTTATCACCTTCGTCTTTTAGTAAAGGTTAAACCGTTTTTATCTTTTAACCTTTTTGAACAAGTCGTGCATGCTTTTATTTCAAGTCGCCTGGACTACTGCAATGCACTATATGCTGGCATTAGCCAAAAAGCTCTCTCCCGGTTGCAGTTAGTCCAGAACGCGGCAGTACGACTTTTAACAGGGGCCAGGAAACGCCAGCATATAACCCCAATTCTTCAGAGTTTGCACTGGCTCCCTGTTCATTTTAGAATTGAATTTAAAACATTGCTGTTTGTTTTTAAATCTTTACATGGACTGGCACCTCAATATATCTCGGACCTCATCCAAATTTACATCCCTGCGCGCGCTCTGAGGTCCGAGAGCCAGCTCCAGCTCGTGGTGCCCAAGACCAGACTTAAGACCAGGGGAGACAGGGCCTTCTCTGTTGTCGGCCCTAAGCTCTGGAACACTCTGCCGCTCCATGTTCAAACTGCTTCCACAGTGGAGTATTTTAAGTCTCGTCTTAAGACCCACTTTTATTCTTTGGCTTTCAACACTACGTGAGTTGTGTGGTCCTCTGTCCTCTGTTGTCCTCTGTGTTTTTTATACACTTTGATTTTTATTTTACTGTTTTAATTGATTTTACCTTTTAAAATAGTTTTTAATCATATTTGTTTTTATATTGTTTTTATTGGTTTTATTTTTATTCATTTTTTGTTTTATTCAGTCATTGGTGGAGCATAATATTGTTTTTAACATGGCTGTGCAGCACTTTGGAAACTTTATTGTTGTTTAAATGTGCTATATAAATAAAGTGGATTGGATTGGATAAAACACTAGCAACACAATAAAAAGATACGGGATTTCCCAGAATTATCCTAGTAAATGTGTCTAAAAACATCTGAATCCGTCCCAATGCAATCGCCTTTTTTTAACTTTATTTATTTATTCATTTTTTCTAGTCCTTTGCTATGAATATCATCATCCACGAATCTTTCATCCTCGCTCAAATTAATGGGGAAATTGTCGTTTTCTCGGTCCGAATAGCTCTTGCTGCTGGAGGCTCCCATTATAAACAATGTGAGGACGTGAGGAGCCCTCACCCTTGTGATGTCATTTTCTGCGACTTCCGGTTAAGGCAAGGCTTTTTTATCAGCACCAAAAGTTGCGAATTTTATCGTGGATGTTCTCTACTAAATCCTTTCAGCAAAAATATGGCAATATCGCAAAATGATCAAGTATGACACATAGAATGGACCTGCTATCCCCGTTTAAATAAGAAAATCTAATTTCAGTAGGTCTTTAAGTTAATTTTATGTTTGAAAGCGAATAATCACCTGTGTTTAATCATGATTAATCCAAATTCCAAAATGAGATCACGGTATTTTTCCAAACTGTAGAGAACACAGGGATATAAGACAAACCCACAAAATTTTAGAAGAAAAAAAAAACATGTTTCCATACATTAGCCGGGTGGACTATAAGCTGCAGATAAATATGTCATGACATGAGGTATTTACACAGTAATATTCTCGACTTGTTTCCAAATGGTGTCTGTAACATGGCAGTAAAACGGTTGATCAAACAAAACAGAAGTCATGGGCCCACAAGCTGTGAAAGCTGGTTTTCCAATTAGCTAAACATACTGGGTCTGTTTAGCTGCGGTATAGCTCGGTTGGTAGAGTGGCCGTACCAGCAACCTGAGGGTTCTAGGTTCGATCCCCGCTTCCGCCATCCTAGTCACTGCCGTTGTGTCCTTGGGCAAGACACTTTACCCACCTGCTCACACTGGTTTAAATGTAACTTAGATATTGGGTTTCACCATTTAAAGAGCTTTGAGTTACTAGAGAAAAAGGGCTATATAAATATAATTCACTTCACTTCACTCAATAACTACACAGTGATGTCTTGGTCAGTTCACTGTGGAATTTGTGAAATTGAAACAATACAAAAAGAATGCCGTTGTAAGTTAATACTACTAACACAGACACTCGTAAACCTGTTGGCAAAGTAGCTGATGCTAACGACGCTAGCGTAATTACATCACGATAGCAAGTACAAATACTCATGAAAACACTCCTACAGACATCACAGAAGGGACGAGTGAGTAATTTATGCTGGGGCTGCCACATATACTGTAATATTGTACATGGTAATTAGTATATATTGTATATATCTTATAGACGTAATCAATCAATCAATCAATGTTTACTTATATAGCCCTAAATTACTAGTGTCTCAAAGGGCTGCACAAACCACTACGACATCCTCGGTAGGCCCACATAAGGGCAAGGAAAACTCACACCCAGTGGGACGTCGGTGACAATGATGACTATGAGAACCTTGGAGAGGAGGAAAGCAATGGATGTCGAGCGGGTCCAATATATCTGTATATATAATATACTGTACACATATTAAGTATACATTGTATATATTCGCAGATATGTTATATTTTATATTGCTATATCTAGTCTATTTATACCTGCATTGTCAATTTCCATCCTTACACTTTCCATCATATTAACTGAGCTACTGTGTTCAACAATTTCCCTTGTGGATCATTAAAGTTGGTCTAAGTCTAAGTCTAATTCTAATAACTTCACACATAAGTGGCTCCGGAGTATATGTCGCACCCGTATATGTATACTCGTAAGTATACATAGTTTTAGTCATACTGTAAAACAGGGGTAGGGAACCTATTATTTAGAACTGTACATGCAAGACTGCTGCATTCTCCTCTGTTGATGATATTAAAAGTGTCACGCCTATGGATCATGTTTTGTTTCGGTCATGTTCGGTTTTGTTTTATGGACACTCAGTTCCTGTTTTGCACTTCCTGGTTTGTTTTCGTTACCATGCCAACTCATTAGTTTTCACCTTGTCTTTATGCCACGCCCCTGTCTTCTTGTCTCACACCTGTTTGCACTTACCATGTTCATTATTTAAAGGGGAACATTATCACCAGACCTATGTAAGCGTCAATACATACCTTGATGGTGCAGAAAAAAGACTATATATTTTTTTAACCGATTTCGGAACTCTAAATGGGTGAATTTTGGCGAATTAAACGCCTTTCTGTTTATCGCTCTTTTTGCGATGACGTCAGAACGTGACGTCTCCATTTTCATTTTCAACACATTACAAACACCGGTTCTCAGCTCTGTTATTTTCCATTTTTTTGACCATTTTTTGGAACCCTGGAGACATCATGCCTCGTCGGTGTGTTGTCGGAGGGTGTAACAACACTAACAGGGAGGGATTCAAGTTGCACCACTGGCCCGAAGATGCGAAAGTGTCTGCCGCCAGATCCCCATTGAATGTACCAAAGTGTCTCCACATTTTACCGGGGATGACAGACATGGCACAGAGATGTATGGATAACACAGCAGATGCATTTGCAATGATAAATTCAACGAAATCACAAAGGTGAGTTTTGTTGATGTTGACTTATGTGCTAATCAGACATATTTGGTTGCGGCGTGACTGCCAGCTAATCGATGCTAACATGCTATGCTAATCGATGCTAACATGCTATTTACCGGCGGTGCTAAAGCAGACATGGCACAGAGATGTATGGATAACCAGCAGATGCATTTGCAACTATATTACGTTTCCTTCCACCCACATTTAATACGAAAAAAACACTTACCAATCCAAGGATTTAAGTTCCTCCAGTGTCACGAGATGCGAAAGTCCTGATCGTTTGGTCCGCACATTTTACCAACGATGCTAACGCAGCTATTCGGCCATGCTATGGCTATGAATAGCGTCAATAGCTATTCGTTCAATAGTTTCAGTTTCTTCTTCAATACTTTCATACTCCAACCATCCGTTTCAATACTTGCGTAATGTGTTAAATCGCTTAAGTCGCTGAAATCCGAGTCTGAATCCGAGCTAATGTCGCTATATATTGCATTGGTATTCGCCGTTGTTTGTTTACATTGGCAGCTCTGTATGATGTCACAGGGAAATGGATAGTCGCATCGCAAATAGCGAAAATCAAGCACTTTAAAGCTTTTTTTAGGGATATTCGTGGACCTGTAAAATTTTGAAAAAAACTCCAAAAAATACAACAAGCCACTGGAAACTGATTTTTATTGTTTTCAACCCTTTTGAAATTGTGATAATGTTCCCCTTTAAGCCACAGTTACCAGGTAGTCAGTCTGGCAAAATCACCTCCTTCACGCCCTCGATTATCTGCTTCATGCCTTGCTATGCTGTTCATTTTGTCCACACCACGTAAGTTTTGATATTCATGCCACAGTGCAAGTGCTTTTGTTTCATGTTTTTAGTTTGTAGCCTTTATCCTAGTCTTTTGTTTCATAGCCCAGTTTTTGTACTTCCGCCCTCGTGCGCGCTTTTTGTTTATTCCTTTTTAGTGTTAAAATAAAGATGTCTTTAGTTGTATTCAGTGTTAAAAAATATTACATGGCGCTCATGGAAATACATTTTAAAATATTTGGCTTAAATGGCTCTCTCAGCCAAAAAGGTTCCCCGACCCCTGCTGTAAAACTTACAAATGTTGCTTGGAGTGAAAAATAAAGAACGCAATGGACAGCTAGACGACTGAACAACATTCCGGTTGTATAAAAAATAAAGCATTACCGATAAATGGAAGGACACTGCAGCACTTGCAGTGAGCAAATGTCCAAAATATGGCACCATAGCACGAACAATAAAAAACCCTGTCAGTGTTTTTGCTTGTTTTAATATTGCATAGAAAACCATAAATTAAACTGAACAGATGTGTATTGGGATAAGGTAAACATCTGTTCAGTATTTTAACATAAACGTGTTTGATTGTGAGCAGAGGTGGGTCGTAACGAGCTACATTTACTCCGTTAAATCTACTTGAGAAACTTTTGGGATGAATTGTACTTCTAAGAGTAGTTTTAATGCAACATACTTTTACTTTTACTTGAGTATATTTATAGAGAAGGAACGCTACTTTCACTCCGCTCCATTTATCTAAATTCAGCTCGCTACTCGCTACTGATTTTTATCGATCTGTTAAGGCACGCTTTGGTTGTTTTGGTTTGTCAGACATACCTTCGAAGTCGGATCCATCACATACCTGCGTTTCACCAATCAAATGCAGTCACTGGTAACGTTTGACTCCGTTTCACCAATCAAACAGAGCCAGGCGGTCACATGATTGACTGCACATTTAGTTTTAATTTTTTATAAACCTTTATTTATAAATTTCAACATCTACCAACAGTTAAAAATAATAATCAAATTAAGTACAAAAACAGTACAAAACAGTATAAAAAACTTACAATACAGCGCCAGTGGGTTGTAAATTCAAAGTAACTAAAATAGAATGCAAAAAATATATATACCGGTGTATAAAGTAAACAAAGTGCAAAGCCATAGACTCACTCAATCTCAGTAAATAACTTAAATTTGAAACACAGCATCATCGTTTTCACAGCTTTTTGGTTGTTAGAGGTAGAGTGTTTTAATGTAGAGTTCTAAATCTTTTTTAAAGGCACAAAAAACAGGTCGGGTATTGAGAAACTTACATTTATGAATATAAAACGTAGCCAATAGTATAATGAGGTTGCAAAGGTAAAATCATTTTCAATTTTTTTTTAATACAGTGTAAAACCAAATATATATTATTTAATATATGTATGTTTGGGAAAAATCACAAGACTACTTCGTCTCTACAGAACTGTTTCATGAGGGGTTCCCTCAATCATCAGTAGATTTTAATGGAAGCATTCACACACAATGTATGTGAATTGTAAGTGATTGAGGGAACCCCTCATGAAACAGTTCTGTAGAGATGAAGTAGTCTTGTGATTTTTCCCACACATACATATCGCGCTCTACCACGGTATCGAGCACTATTCTCTGGATAATCCAATCAAGACATATTATTTAATATATATTATTGTTTTAGTTGCTTAAGAGATATTCCTGGCTTTGAATTTGTTCATTGCTATTTTTATGTTTTTGTGCATTACTTGTTGCCGTCATCATTAAACGAACAGGTTACTCATCAGTTACTCGGTACTTGAGTAGTTTTTTTCACAACATACTTTTTACTTTTACTGAAGTAAATATTTGGTGACTAATCCTTACTTTTACTTGATTAATACATCTCTAAAGTAACAGTACTCTTACTTGAGTACAATTTCTGGCTACTCTACCCACCTCTGATTGTGAGGCATTGAAAGCCAAAAGGCAACGGGTTCATCAGACCCACAAACGCTGTCAGAGTACCAACAAGATGAACATTACACAAGGGTTAAAAAAAATATTAATTTGACAGTCCTAATTAGAACATGTCTTTGTGCTTAATGATCTAAAATATGCTAACTAACAGCCTCCGGTTTCAACATTTAGTTGTCAGATCTACTGTACATAATGAGGCTTTACATATGCAGCACTTCCTGAAGGGTGCAACGAAACCACTGAAAAACAAAACAAAACCAACAGATCAAATGTTTCAAGGAAGGAGTAACGGAATATGAGTCAGGATGTAAAATGTCTCCCGGAGCTCCCTGCAGAGGTTTTTGAATCCTCAGGGTTCCTTTGACTTTCTCAGTAAAGACTGAGGTGGTTGCTTTTAATGTCACTAGCGGCTCTCTCTAATGCCTTTGACTGCACACTGCTACTACGCCTCCTTGTAATCTGCTTAGGCTGCGAGGAGAGAAGGTTGTCACCTGGTAAGATCAGAACAGAACCTGATGGAACGAGCCGCAATGATGGATGACCGTCCATAACGAGCTCTTAAAGGGGAACGTTATCACCAGACCTATGTAAGCGTCAATATATACCTTGATGTTGCAGAAAAAAGACCATATGTTTTTTTAACCGATTTCCGTACTGTAAAAGGATGAATTTTGGAGATCCAGACGCCTTTTAATTGTTCGCTGTCGGGGCGATGACCTTTCACCCGTGACGTCACAATGGGAAGCAATCCGCCATTTTCTCAAACACATTACACACACAAGTCAAATTAGCTCTGTTATTTTCCGTTTTCTCGACCGTTTTCCCGTACCTTGGAGACATCATTCCTCGTCGGTGTGTTGTCGGAGGGTGTAACAACACGATCAGGGACGGATTCAAGTTGATTTACGTGGAGTGTGCATCGATTAGCAAGGCATGCTAATCGATGCTAACATGCCATTTAGGCTAGCTGTATGTACATATTGCATCGTTATGCCTCATTTGTAGCTATATTTGCATCCAGCCTTTCCCTCCACCCACATTTAATGCCAAACAAACACATACCAACCGACGGATTCAAGTTGCACCAGTGTCAAAAGATATGAAAGTCCCTCGTTTGGTCTGCACATTTTACCGGCGATGCTACGACAGAGATGTGTGGATATCCTGCGACACCCAAAGCAGATGCATTTCCAACGATAAAGTCAACGTAATCACAAAGGTGAGTTTTGTTGATGTTATTGACTTATGTGCTAATCAGACATATTTGGTCGCGGCATGACTGCCAGCTAATCGATGCTAACATGCTATTTAGGCTAGCTGTATATACATTCGTAGCTATATTTGCATCCAGCCTTTCCCTCCACCCACATTTAATGCCAAACAAACACATACCAATCGACGGATTCAAGTTGCACCAGTGGTCAAAAGATGCGAAAGTCCCTCGTTTGGTCTGCACATTTTACCGGCGATGCTATGACAGACATGGCACAGAGATGTGTGGATATCATGCGACACTTAAAGCAGATGCATTTCCAACGATAAAGTCAACGTAATCACAAAGGTGAGTTTTGTTGATGTTGTTGACTTATGTGCTAATCAGACATATTTGGTCGCGGCATGACTGCCAGCTAATCGATGCTAACATGCTATTTAGGCTTGCTGTATGTACATGTGTAGCTATATTTCCCTCCACCCACATTTAATCCCAAACAAACACTTACCAACCGACAGATTTAAGTTGCTCCAGTGGTCTGGTCAACAGATGCAATCGTTGGTTGGAAGGCGATCGCCGAATAGCTTCAATAGCTATTCGCTCAATAGCTTCAGTTTCTTCTTCAATTTCGCTTTCGCTATCTGCCTCCAAACTCCAACCATCCGTTTCAATACATGCGCAATCTGTTGAATCGCTTAAGCCGCTGAAATCCGAGTCCGAATCCGAGCTAATGTCGCTATATCTTGCTGTGCTATCCGCCATGTTTGTTTGTATTGGCGTCACCATGTGACGTCACAGGAAAATGGACGGGTGGATTTACAGATAGCGAAAATCAGGCACTTTAAAGCCTTTTTTCGGGATATTCCATGATGGGTACAATTTTGAAAAAACTTTGAAAAATAAAATAAGCCACTGGGAACTGATTTTTATTGTTTTTAACTCTTCTGAAATTGTGAGAATGTTTCCTTTTAATAAACCTTCCTGTCTCATCTAACTTGTTGTTTTAACGTTGCTTGATTTAAAAAACAAACAAACACCGCCTTCATCAAGATCTAATAAATTCAATCCAAGGTCTCTCAGCTCCGAGTTGACGATCGTCTAGCGTTCCCGCTAATGAAGAGTAGGAGTAGTGTCTTTGCAACATGGAGAGTGTCACCTTTCATATGGAGATGTAGAAAGCTGCAAAGACGAAAAGCGAGTCGTGATGAAAGGCTTTTGTTCTAACAATGCTTCTTTTTCCTCCTCGGAGTGTTTGAAGGTACTCTGCTCCTGTAAATGACAACGCTCTAGTTCCAACTCAGTGCTAACAATGAACATCTTCACTTGGATGCAAGCTTATTAGGACAACTAATAGCAGAAATACTGAATTGATTGATTGAGACTTGTATTAGTAGATGGCACAGTACGGTACATACTCCGTATAATTGACCGCTAAATGGTAACAACCGAATAAGTTTTTCAACTTTTCTACAAACCCCGTTTCCATATGAGTTGGTAAATTGTCCATCCATCATCTTCCGCTTATCCGAGGTCGGGTCGCGGGGGCAGCAGCCTAAGCAGGGAAGCCCAGACTTCCCTCTCCCCAGCCACTTCGTCTAGCTCTTCCCGGGGGATCCCGAGGTGTTAACCAGGCCAGCCGGGAGACATAGTCTTCCCAACGTGTCCTGCGTCTTCCCCGTGGCCTCTTACCAGCTAGACGTGCCCTAAACACATCCCTAGGGAGGCGTTCGGGTGGCATCCTGACCAGATGCCCGAACCACCTCATCTGGCTCCTCTCGATGTGGAGGAGCAACGGCTTTACGTTGAGCTCCTCTCGGATGGCAGAGCTTCTCACCCTATCTCTAAGGGAGAGCCCCGCCACCCGGCGGAGGAATCTCATTTCGGCCGCTTGTACCCGTGATCTTATCCTTTCGGTCATGACCCAAAGCTCATGACCATAGGTGAGGATGGGAGCGTAGATCGACCGGTAAATTGAGAGCTTTGCCTTCCGGCTCAGCTCCTTCTTCACCACAACGGATCGATACAACGTCCGTATTACTGAAGACGCCGCACCGATCCGCCTGTCGATCTCACGATCCACTCTTCCCGCACTCGTGAACAAGACTCCTAGGTACTTGAACTCCTCCACTTGGGGCAGGGTCTCCTCCCCAACCCGGAGATGGCACTCCACGCTTTTCCGGGCGAGAACCATGGACTCAGACTTGGAGGTGCTGATTCTCATTCCGGTCGCTTCACACTCGGCTGCGAACCGATCCAGCGAGAGCTGAAGATCCCGGCCAGATGAAACCATCAGGACTACATCATCTGCAAAAAGCAGAGACCTAATCCCGTGGCCACCAAACCGGATCCCCTCAACGCCTTGGCTGCGCCTAGAAATTCTGTCCATAAAAGTTATGAACAGAATCGGTGACAAAGGACAGCCTTGGCTGAGTCCAACCCTCACTGGAAATGTGTCCGACTTACTGCGAGCAATGCGAAGCAAGCTCTGACACTGATCGTACAGGGATCGGACCGCCACAATAAGACAGTCCGGTACCCCATACTCTCTGAGCACTCCCCACAGGACTTCCCGAGGGACACGGTCGAATGCCTTCTCCAAGTCCACAAAGCACATGTAGACTGGTTGGGCAAACTCCCATGCACCCTCAAGAACCCTGCCGAGAGTATAGAGCTGGTCCACAGTTCCACGACCAGGACGAAAACCACACTGTTCCTCCTGAATCCGAGGTTCGACTATCCGACGAAGCCTCCTCTCCAGTACACCTGAATAAACCTTACCGGGAAGGCTGAGGAGTGTGATCCCATGATAGTTGGAACACACCCTCCAGTCCCCCTTCTTAAAGAGAGGGACCACCACCCCGGTCTCCCAATCCAGAGGTACCACCCCCGATGTCCACGCGATGCTGCAGAGTCTTGTCAACCAAGACAGCCCCACAGCATCCAGAGCCTTAAGGAACTCAGGGCGAATCTCATCCACCCCCGGGGCCTTGCCGCCGAGGAGCTTTTTAACTACCTCAGCGACCTCAGCCCCAGAAATAGGAGAGTCCACCACAGATTCCCCAGGCACCGCTTCCTCAAAGGAAGACGTGTTGGTGGGATTGAGGAGGTCTTCGAAGTATTCCCTCCACCGATCCACAACATCCGCAGTAAATTGTGTTAGATGTAAATATAAACGGAATACAATGATTTGCAACTCATTTTAAACCCATATTTGATGTTCAAACTGATAAACATTTTTTTTTTGTGCAAATAATCATTAACTTTAGAATTTGATGCCAGCAACACGTGACAAAGAAGTTGGGAAAGGTGGCAATAAATACTGATAAAGTTGAGGAATGCTTATTAAACACTTATTTGGAACATCCCACAGGTGTGCAGGCTAATTGGGAACAGGTGGGGGCCATGATTGGGTATAAAAACAGCTTCCCAAAAAATGCTCAATTTTTCACAAGAAAGGATGGGGCGAGGTACACCCCTTTGTCCACAACTGCGTGAGCAAATAGTCACCCCAACCCCAATTACGTCACATCAAATATTCCACTTTGAAAAATATTTTTGGTGGAAGATTGTGTGTCTTTGCGATAAAAGAAAAATTGTTTTGTTTGACAGTAAAGGGCGGAAAACAAACCAACATAACAAAACAACAACTACAACATTGTGAAATGAGGAATAGATCTGAAGTCGATGTAGACTCCAGAGATTTAAGCGATAAATATAAAATGTATATATGTCCTGGCGCACCTTTATCATCATTTCATGACCGTAGCTAAACACTTTTTACACTTTTTTACTGAAATAAATACTCTTATTAATACTTATTAAATGAAAACATAGAAAAAACTACCACAAGCGGTAAAGGAAAGAAGAAAGTGAATGAATGTTTATAACTGAACACATTTCCATATGCTAACAAATTTGTCTTCCTTTTATATAATTTCTTTTAATGAATTAAGTAACGTTTATGACAAACTTTTTCCAAAACACAATATAAAATGTGACATACAACAGGACAATGCATATGTTTATCATTTGTTTTCAAAACGCTTACAAAAAAATGGTACCCCAAAATTTCACTGTGGGACCCCATTTTTATGACTTCATGGGGTCCCTGGAACCCCATTTTGAACATTTCCCAGCGCCAACACTGCTGTCAACAGAGGAGAAAAAATGCTTTATTTAAATAAATATATTATTTATAAAGCAAGTTCAAGATCATTGGCAAATGCTCACCTATACCTCTTTTTGGGATTTCAGAATATGGTCAGCCTAAATTACCGGACTACAAAACTGTTCATTCAAAGACGGTTAATAATGTAAAAACAAGAGTATACAGAAGTCATGCTGTTCCATTACCTTTGTTCATACTACTGTCACTACTCAACTACCAAAGAACTGTAGACACCTTCATATTTGTTGCTTCCTATACTGTATATACCAGGGGTCGGGAACCTTTTTGGCTGAGAGACCAATAAAAGCCAAATATTTCAAAATGTATTTCAGTGAGAGCCATATCATATTTTTTAACACTGAATACAACTAAATGTGTGCATTTTTAAGTAAGACCAACATTTTTAGAGTATAATAAGTCTTTTATTCTTTTTAATAACATGGTTATTCTGAAGCTAACCAATAATAAACAAAATGTCATGTCTGTTGATCATGTTTTTGTTTGGCCATGTGCTGTTTGTCCTTTGGACTCTTTAAGTTCCTGTTTTTTTCCACTCCCTTGTCTGGATTCCTTGGTTACTCATTTTGTCCACCTGTCTCTGGTGGACAAAATGCCCGCTCACCTGCTTCCCGAGCACTAATCAGAGGCAGTATTTAAGCTCGTCTTTGCCAGTCAGTCGCCCTGGCGTCAATGTGATCTTTTCTTGCTCTAGGCTGACTTGTTTCATGCCTTGCCATAGTTTCGTGCTTCATGCCATGCCAAGTAAGTTTTGTTTGATTTATGTTCATAGTCTGTTTTTGCGTTAGCTTTGTTCCTTAGCCCAAGTTGTGCCTCCGCTGTGAGCGATTTTTGTTTGTATCTCTTTTTAGTTTAAATTAAATCATGTTTTTACCTAAATGCCATGTCCCGAGTAGTCCGTCTGCCTTCCTGGGGGAACGACCCCCCCCCCATCGTGACATAAAATACTTCTTACAATTAATGCGACTTCTTGAACAGGTGCGGTAGAAATACGGATGGATGGATTTAAATGCATGAGAATGTTTTATATTTTGCACGTTATTTTTAGCACTGTGATTACCAGCAAAATTATTCATAATTATGGTGTTGAGCAATGTCAGCTAAGATTGATCTGAGAGCCAGATGCAGTCATCAAAAGAGCCACATCTGGCTCTAGAGCATGGGTGTCAAACTCTGGCCCGCGGACCAAATTTGGCCCGCCGTGTAATTTCATTTGGCCCTTGAAGCAATATCAGATTAACATTAGAGCTGGCCCGCCGCTGTAACACCACATTCACCGCTAATACTCATACTCCTCAACCCTCCCGAAGTTCAGTGCCCCTCCCGAATTTCTCCCGATTTCCACCTGGACAATAATATTGGTGGCGGGCCGAAAAAGCACTACTTTTGGCGTTCTCTATATGTCGCCACGTCCGCTTTTCTTCCATAAAAACAGCGTGCCGGCCCACTCACATAATATATGCGGCTCATACAAACACACGCAAGTGTTTGCAAGGCATACTTGGTCAACAGCCATACAGGTCACACTGAGGGTGGCCTAATAAACAAAGTTAACACTGTTACAAATATGCGCCACACTGTGAACCCACAGCAAACAAGAATGACAAACACATTTCTGGTACGACTGGTTGGCATAGTGATGCCAAATTGGTCCCTTCGTGGATGTGTCGACATGAACACAGCAACGGTAAGTTTAAATGATTTATTAAACTTAACAAAAGCAGACTATGAACAAAAACACTGGAGTTAACAGACAAAATAAACCAAGGGCGCTAGCATGAAAGCTAGGAATAGAAAATACAAAAACTATACTTGGCACGAAGGCACACAAAAAGAAAAAACAATTAATCAACGTGAGAGCTGGGATAAAACAAAGGCTTAGCGTGAAAAGCTAGCGAGAATATACATACGGGTAGTAGACAGTCGTGAATGTTGCTCGAAGGCAAATTAGAGTCCCAGAAAGAATAATGAAAAGGGACGGGCTTAAATAGGGAAGTAATCAAAAGGTGACAGGTGTGCAGAAACCGTGATTAGCAGATGGGATCAATGAGCAACCATGGTGACTGACTAAACAGGAAATAAGAGGGTAGAACGACAGAGTGATACAACAACTGGAAGTATAAACAATAATATGTGGTGATCCAAGTCGCGGATCGCAACAATTTCGGGAGAACATCCGCACCGTAACACAACATAAACACAACCGGACAAATACCCAGAAGCCCTTGCATCACTAACTCTTCCGGGACGCTACAATTTACACCCCCCGCTACCACCAAACCCCGCCCCAACTCAAACCCGCCGCCGAAAAAAGGCATTAATTTTGTGTTTTTATTTAATTTGATATGCCATTGATATTTTTTAATTGTTATTATTTGAAACTGGATTTTGCATGTCACTATAAAGTTATATAAGCCTTGCTTGGTCAATATTCAATGCAAAACTTGTTTGGGTCCCTATTAAAAGGTTAATTTGTTCAACCTCGGCCCGCGGCTTCGTTCAGTTTTAAATTTTGGCCCGGTCTGAATTTGAGTTTGACACCCCTGCTCTAGAGCCATAGGTTCCCTAACCCTGGTAGATACTTCTACCATAACTACCTTAACTTATTGTGCAACTTGTGTTGTAATTAATGTACATCAGAGCGATTCAAATTTTTGTACTTTTTTGTATTTAGTGTATTACATTCTGCAACTAGTGTTTGAATCCTACTGTATGCAATATTTGAAGAGCATGGAAAAAAAGCATTTCACTGTGTTGTAACGAATAATGCCAGTGTAGGTGAGCCAGTATAGGCGTAACATGATCAAACTCTCTTGTTCTCGTCAAAAGTCTAACAGCAGCATTTTGTACTAATGTGTGGCGCTAACTACAGCTGTTGCTCGCTGTAGTAGCTGGCTCGAACTGTGCCACTGATTGCATGAGAGGATTACACTTGGCAACCTGCCTCGGGCTAGTTAATAGCATCGAACGGAGAATACGCCAAGGCTCCAGCGAGGTTATGTAACGGCAGCACATGCCTGCTTATTGCTGAAAGCGCACAAACTCGTCAAGTCAGAGACTACATAACATCCCAGAGTGTACTGGAGCCTTCTTGTACTGTAAAACAACAAGGCATACTTGGTCAACAGCCATACAGGTCACGCTGAGGGTGGCCGTTTAAAGAACCTTAACACTGTTACAAATATGCGCCACACTCAACTTAGCACTATGATTACTCGACTTTGGGACAATTCAGGGGCGCGTAAGGCAGGGTGGATGTCTATTAACAACGTTACTGCGAGGCGAGGATGCCTGTGACCTTTTTTGCTACAGTGGGCAAAAAAGTATTCAGTCAGCCACCGATTGTGCAAGTTCTCCCACTTAAAATGATGACAGAGGTCTGTAATTTTCATCATAGGTACACTTCAACTGTGAGAGACAGAATGTGAAAGAAAAATCCAGGAATTCACATTTTAGGAATTTTAAAGAATGTATTTGTAAATTATGGTGGAAAATAAGTATTTGGTCAACCATTCAAAGCTCTCACTGATGGAAGGAGGTTTTGGCTCAAAATCTCACAATACATGACCCCATTCTTTCTTTCCTTAACACGGATCAATCGTCCTGTCCCCTTAGCAGAAAAACAGCCCCAAAGCATGATGTTTCCACCCCCATGCTTCACAGTAGTTATGGTGTTCTTGGGATGCAACTCAGTATTCTTCTTCCTCCAAACACGACGAGTTGAGTTTATAACACAAAGTTCTTTTTTGGTTTCATCTGACAACATGACATTCTCCCAATCCTCTGCTGCATCATCCATGTTTCCATTTTGGTATAAACTCAACTCGTCGTGTTTGGAGGAAGAAGAAAGAGTTTCATCTCAAGAACAGGGGTCTGCAACCTGCGTCTCTCTTTAGCACCTTCTTAGTGGCTCCCTGGAGCTTTTCAAAAATGAACGATTAAAGAAAAAGATGGGGAAAAAGTATATTTTTGTTTTAATAGGGTTTCTCTAGGAGGACAATCCCACTATTTATATCAAACAGGCTTTTCTGATGAGAGTATTTGGCGAGTACCGTTTTGGCTTACTAATTTTGGCAGTCACCGGAGTTTCTTTACATGTACAATTTTCTTGTTTTATGTCACCTGCTTGGCACTCAGTATCAAGGGTTGGAATTGGGGGTTAAATCACCATAAATGATTCCTGGGCGCGCCACCGCTGCTGTCCACTGCTCCCCTCACCTTCCAGGGGGTGATCAAGGGTGATGGGTCAAATGCAGAGAATAATTTCGCCACATCTAGTAAATGTGAGACAATTATTGGTACTTTAACTTTAACTCTTAAGTCTTTCTTCTTCTCATTTTGTCCACCAAACTATTTATGCTGTGTGTGAATGCACAAATGTGAGCTTTGTTGATGTTATTGACTTGTGTGGAGTGCATTACTTCAAGCGAATCAATGCTAACATGCTATTTAGGATAGCTTTATGTAAATATTGCATCATTATGCCACACTTGTATATATATTTGAGCTCATTTAATTTCCTATGTCCTCTGTCTATGTAATTTATATCTGCATTTCTCGTGACTTATTATCTGTATGTAATTTTGGCTGCATGTCTGATAGTGGTTTGTGTGCCATGTTGTTCCAGACCACAGCAAACATTACCCAGCTGGTGAAGATTGTTATAAATCCATTCAAAGAAGACAACCCGCCATTTTATTCAACTTGGACCTTCGGCCATTCTAAGCCAGTAATATCTAATCATTATTTCATCCTCTAAGAAGCCTCCGTTTTACTAATGTTTTCCAATTTTGTAAAAATGGATAAAATAAATATTATATTTCAACATTTCTATTTTTGGTTTCATCTGACCACATGACATTCTCCCAATCCTCTGCTGTATCTCCATGTATCCATTTTGGTATAAACTCAACTCGTCGTGTTTGGAGGAAGAAGAATACTGAGTTGCATCCCAAGAACACCACACCTACTGTGAAGCATGGGGGTGGAAACATCATGCTTTGGGGCTGTTTTTCTGCTAAGGGGACAGGACGATTGATCCGTGTTAAGGAAAGAAAGAATGGGGCCATGTATCGTGAGATTTTGAGCCAAAACCTCCTTCCATCAGTGAGAGCTTTGAATGGTTGACCAAATACTTATTTTCCACCATAATTTACAAATAAATTCTTTAAAATTCCTACAATGTGAATTCCTGGATTTTTTCCCCCCCATTCTGTCTCTCACAGTTGAAGTGTACTACCTATAATGAAAATTACAGACCTCTGTCATCATTTTAAGTGGGAGAACTTGCACAATCGGTGGCTGACTAAATACTTTTTTGCCCAACTGTATATAACATTGGAACACAGGACTGGTCTCCGTATCTGACATTCCCCTTTAAAGACTCAATCACTACGTGTGTTAGTTTTCAGATGCGAGGTCCGCCGAATGTATCCGAGCAAGGCAGATCTGAGGCGGGAACAGAAAACAGCAAAATAAAAGCTAAATTAATAATGTGGTCCCAGGCCCACTAGAATGAGGAGGCAAGCTGGTGTATTATTGATGAGCTGAGCACAGCAGGAGTGACTCATCTGGAGCAGCAAACCATGAACAAGACAAGACTTAATTTTTTTCCAACTCATATTCTTGCTCACAAACAAAAACACTCCATGCACTCAGTGCACTCTATGCAAAAAAAAAAAAAAAAGTTACTATGCAGGCTTCCTACATCCAAACTGTTGCCTGTCTGTGCCCTTCTGTGGTGTTCGGGTCTGTGGGACTCGATTTCATTTTCTATTAAAATAAAAATGATACAATTAATTTATTTTTCAAACTGAGACTGACTGACTTTGTCTCATTTTTTGTGAAGAACATGGATCAGAATACATATTTTAATGACCACACACCAAACACCCCCTCTACACATTTCTATTACATATAAAATGTTCAGGACCACTGGACCCGGGGCTAATAGAAGTGTGGAAATTGATGTTCTGTGTACCACACACACACACACACGCACACACACACACACACACACACACACACACACACACTCACACACACACACACACACACACACACACACACACACACACACACACACACACACACACACACACAGGCCTAGACAGGAGGAGGAAAGAGTGTAGGTACACAGAACATCAGAGGGTCAAATGTGCGAGAAAATGAGAGCAGACAGTGTTGACAAACAATGTTGCAACCTGGTGTGGGAACCGCAGGTCCAGAAACACGAAAGAAGAATCCCTCTGGGATGCAGAAACTGGCAGAGAAATTTCATATTGTTGTTACTCTGCCAGCGGTTGTGGGTCTGATGGACCCGTTGCATTTTGTGGCTTTTAATGCCTCACAATCAAACACTTTTATGTTAAAATACTGAAAAATGTTTATCTTATCCCATTAAACATCTGTTCAGTATTTTTATATAAAAGTGTTTGATTGTAAGGCATTAAAAGCCACAAAATGCAACGGGTCCATCAGACCCACAACAATGTGGTCTGACGTGTCCGCATTTCAAATTATATTTGGAAACTGTGGACGTGGTGTCCTCCGGAAAAAAGAGGAAAATAATCATCCGGATTGTTATAGGCTCAAAGTTCAAAAGCCAGCATCTGTGATGGTATGGGGGTGCATTAGTGCCCAAGGCATGGGTAACTTACACATCTGTGAAGGCACCATTAATGCTGAAAGGTCCTTACAGGTTTTGGAGCAACATATGTTGTCATCCAAACAACGTTATCATGGACGCCCCTGCTTATTTCAGCAAAACAATGCCAAACCACGTGTTACAACAGCGTGGCTTTGTAGTAAAAGAGTGCGGGTACTTTCCTGGCCCGCCTGCAGTCCAGACATGAAGCGTAAAATACGACAACAAGACTGTTGAACAACTTAAGCTGTACATCTGGCAAGAATGGTAAAGAATTCCACTTTCAAAGCTTCAACAATTAGTTTCCTCAGTTCCCAAACGTTTATTTAGTTTTGTTAAAAGAAAAGGTGATGTAACACAGTGGTGAACATGCCCTTTCCCAACTACTTTGGCACGTGTTGCAGCCATGATATTCTAAGTTAATTATTATTCGTAAAAAAAACAAAATGTATGAGTTTGAACATCAAATATGTTGTCTTTGTAGTGCATTCAACTGAATATGGGTTAAAAAGGATTTGCAAATCATTGTCTTCCGTTTATATTTACATCTAACACAATTTCCCAACTTATATGGAAACGGGGTTTGTAAGTAAGCAAACAAAGGCTCCTAATCAGTCTGGTGACATATGCAGTAACATATCGTGTCATTTATCATTTTATTGTTTTGTCCAAATTATGAGTGATAAGCTGTAGAAAATGTATTTTAAATCTACTTGTTCATTTACGTTTAATATCTGCTTATTTTCTGTTTTCATCCATCCATCCATCATCTTCCGCTTATCCGAGGTCGGGTCGCGGGGGAAACAGCCTAAGCAGGGAAACCCAGACTTCCCTCTCCCCAGCCACTTTGTCTAGCTCTTCCCGGGGGATCCCGAGGCGTTCCCAGGCCAGCCGGGAGACATAGTCTTCCCAACGTGTCCTGGGTCTTCCCCGTGGCCTCCTACCGGTTGGACGTGCCCTAAACACCTCCCTAGGGAGGCGTTCGGGTGGCATCCTGACCAGATGCCCGAACAACCTCATCTGGCTCCTCTCGATGTGAAGGAGCAGCGGCTTTACTTTGAGTCCCTCCCGGATGGCAGAGCTTCTCACCCTATCTCTAAGGGAGAGCCCCGCCAAACGGCGGAGGAAACTCATTTCGGCCGCTTGTACCCGTGATCTTATCCTTTCGGTCATGACCCAAAGCTCATGACCATAGGTGAGGATGGGAACGTAGATCGACCGGTAAATTGAGAGCTTTGCCTTCCGGCTCAGCTCCTTCTTCACCACAACGGATCGGTACAACGTCCGCATTACTGAAGACGCCGCACCGATCCGCCTGTCGATCTCACGATCCACTCTTCCCTCACTCCTGAACAAGACTCCTAGGTACCTGAACTCCTCCACTTGGGGCAGGGTCTCCTCCCCAACCCGGAGATGGCACTCCACCCTTTTCCGGGCGAGAACCATGGACTCGGACTTGGAGGTACTGATTCTCATTCCGGTCGCTTCACACTCGGCTGCGAACCGATCCAGCGAGAGCTGAAGATCCCGGTCAGATGAAGCCATCAGGACCACACCATCTGCAAAAAGCAGAGACCTAATCCTGTGGTTACCAAACCGGAACCCCTCAACGCCTTGACTGCGCCTAGAAATTCTGTCCATATAAGTTATGAACAGAATCGGTGACAAAGGACAGCCTTGGCGGAGTCCAACCCTCACTGGAAATGTGTTCGACTTACTGCCGGCAATGCGGACCAAGCTCTGGCACTGATCGTACAGGGAACGGACCGCCACAATAAGACAGTCCGATACCCCATACTCTCTGAGCACTCCCCACAGGACTTTCCGAGGGACACGGTCGAATGCCTTCTCCAAGTCCACAAAGCACATGTAGACTGGTTGGGCAAACTCCCATGCACCCTCAAGAACCCTGCCGAGAGTATAGAGCTGGTCCACAGTTCCACGACCAGGACGAAAACCACACTGTTCCTCCTGAATCCGAGGTTCGACTATCCCACGTAGCCTCCTCTCCAGTACACCTGAATAAACCTTACCGGGACGGCTGAGGAGTGTGATCCCACGATAGTTGGAACACACCCTCCGGTCCCAATTCTTAAAGAGAGGGACCACCACCCCGGTCTGCCAATTCAGAGGTACCGCCCCCGATGTCCACGCGATGCTGCAAAGTCTTGTCAACCAAGACAGCCCCACAGCATCCAGAGCCTTAAGGAACTCCGGGTGGATCTCGTCCACCCCTGGGGCCTTGCCACCGAGGAGCTTTTTAACTACCTCAGCGACCTCAGCCCCAGAAATAAGAGAGTCCACCACAGATTCCCCAGGCACTGCTTCCTCATAGGAAGACGTGTTGGTGGGATTGAGGAGGTCTTCGAAGTATTCCTTCCACCTATCCACAACATCCGCAGTTGAGGTCAGCAGAACACCATCCGCACCATACACGGTGTTGATAGTGCACTGCTTCCCCTTCCTGAGGCGGCGGACGGTGGTCCGGAATCGCTTCGAAGCCGTCCGGAAGTCGTTTTCCATGGTTTCCCCGAACTCCTCCCATGTCCGAGTTTTTGCCTCCGCGACCGCTGAAGCTGCACACCGCTTGGCCTGTCGGTACCTGTCCACTGCCTCCGGAGTCCTATGAGCCAAAAGGACCCGATAGGACTCCTTCTTCAGCTTGACGGCATCCCTCACCGCTGGTGTCCACCAAGGGGTTTTAGGATTGCCGCCCCGACAGGCACCAACTACCTTGCGGCCACAGCTCCGATCTGCCGCCTCGACAATAGAGGTGCGAAACATGGTCCACTCGGACTCAATGTCCAGCACCTCCCTCGTGACATGTTCAAAGTTCTTCCGGAGGTGGGAATTGAAACTTTGTCTGACAGGAGACTCTGCCAGACGTTCCCAGCAGACCCTCACAATGCGTTTGGGCCTCCCAGGTCTGTCCGGCATCCTCCCCCAGCATCGCAGCCAACTCACCACCAGGTGGTGATCGGTAGAAAGCTCCGCCCCTCTCTTCACCCGAGTGTCCAAAACATGAGGCCGCAAATCCGATGACACAACTACAAAGTCGATCATGGAACCGCGGCCTAGGGTGTCCTGGTGCCAAGTGCACATATGGACACCCTTATGTTTGAACATGGTGTTTGTTATGGACAAACTGTGACGAGCACAAAAGTCCAATAACAAAACACCACTCGGGTTCAGATCCGGGCGGCCATTCTTCCCAATCACGCCTCTCCAGGTTTCACTGTCGTTGCCAACGTGAGCGTTGAAGTCTCCCAGTAGGACAAGGGAATCACCCGGGGGAGCACTTTCCAGTACTCCCTCGAGTGTTCCCAAAAAGGGTGGGTACTCTGAACTGCTGTTTGGTGCGTAAGCACAAACAACAGTCAGGACCCGTCCCCCCACCCGAAGGCGGAGGGAGGCTACCCTTTCGTCCACCGGGTTGAACTCCAACGTACAGGCTTTGAGCCGGGGGGAAACAAGAATTGCCACCCCAGCCCGTCGCCTCTCACTGCCGGCAACGCCAGAGTGGAAGAGGGTCCAGTCCCTCTCGAGAGAAGTGGTTCCAGAGCCCTTGCTGTGCGTCGAAGTGAGTCTGACTATATCCAGCCGGAATTTCTCGACTTCGCGCACTAGCTCAGGCTCTTTCTCCCCCAGTGACGTGACGTTCCACGTCCCAAGAGCTAGCTTCTGTAGCCGAGGATCGGACCGCCAAGTGCCCTGCCTTCGGCTGTCGCCCAGCTCACAATGCACCCGACCTCTATGGCCCCTGCTATGGGTGGTGAGCCCATTGGAGGGGTGACCCACGTTGCCTCTTCGGGCTGTGCCCGGCCGGGCCCCATGGGAACAGGCCCGGCCACCAGGCGCTCGCCATCGTGCCCCACCTCCGGGCCTGGCTCCAGAGGGGGGGCCCCGGTGACCCGCGTCCGGGCGAGGGAAATCTGGGTCCATGATTTTTCTTCTTCATAAAGGTCTTCGAGCTGCTCTTTATCTGATCCCTCACCTAGAACCTGTTTGCCTTGGGAGACCCTACCAGGGGGCTTTATGCCCCCGGACAACATAGCTCCTAGGATCATTGGGACACGCAAACTCCTCTACCACGATAAGGTTGCAGCTCAGAGTGGAGTATTTTCTGTTTTAACATGTTTTATCTACACTTCTGTTAAAATGTAATACTGTAAACACTTATTCTTCTTTTGTTTGATACCTTACATTAGTTTCGGATGATACTACATGTTTAGATATTGATCAGATACCAGGTAGTTACAGGGTTGTACATTGGTCATATTCAAAGTCTTCATGTGTCCAGGGACGTATTTCCTGAGTTTATAAACATAATGTAAATTTAAAAAAAGATTTTGTGACGATAAAAAATATCAATTTAATCATTGTAGTATCGTCTAGATACGGCTCTTCCACATGGCATTTGTTTACATTGAGGAGTGCCAGCTTGTGTCATGATCCGTGCTCCGGATCATGTTTTTGTATTTTCTGTTAGTTTTGGACTCCTTTTAATTCCTGGTTGTTTTGGTAGCCATGGTTACTCATTGTGTTCACCTGTCTCTGATTAGTGCTTGCCCGCTCACCTGCTTCCTGAGCACTTATCAGAGGCAGTATTTAAGCTTGTCTTTGCCTGTCAGTCGGCCTGGCGTCATTGTTTGGTTCATGCAATGCCTCTGTTCATCCTGCTCGTTCCATGCCTTGCCGAGTAACTTTTTGTTTGTTCATGCTTCAGTTAGTAAGTTTTTCTTGTTCATAGTTTATGCTAAGTTTTAGTTGAGCTTCGAGTCTGATCATCACAGCTTGTAGGCAATGATTGCGAGTTATTGTATCCTCTTACGGTGTGTAGTGAAGCATGTTTAGCTACTCTTCGTCCTACAGGCAGGATACTTGTAAAAAAAAAAAACATTGTAGGGAGGCGCAGCCAGCGAACGAAAAGTGGTGAAGATGGCGGCGAGGAGGTGGAGAATGCGGCTGAGTGGAGTGGCGGGGCGTGCTGGGAGCGACGCTACAAGCGAGATCAGGTGCGTGGCTCGCACACCCGGAAACAATTAACCCATCTCCTAATGATGTATAAAAGGGGAGAAGGAGGAGAGATCGCGGAATGAGTAGGAAAGCCGGCAACAGCGACCGAGAAGCAAGAGAGAGCAAGACACGAGAGACGGAGACGCGGCTGACTAAAGAGCGGACCGGAGAGCGAGAGACGGAGAGCGAGCAAGCAGTGGGGGCGACGACTCTTTTATTGAAAAATAAAAGAGTCAAACCTGCTCAAAAAAAAGATGTCCTTCCTTGGTGGTCAGTGGAACCCAAGCGACGACGGCAAAGGTCGTCCACACCCATACTTTATTTGTCGCCATGAAGACAAGGATTAGTGATTTAGAAGTAGCTAAAACACTGGTTAACCACTAGCTAGCTAGCCATGTTTTAAAGCACCTTTTGCTGAGCGGCGTTTGAGTAGTACAACTTCAACCTTTTTTTTTAGTTTTTAAGCCAAAATGCGTCCCTTTTCTGTCTAAACACCGTGGCCGTTTGTTAGTATTCCGTGCCTGTGCGTTGCCGAACATGCTCCTCTGCTCGTAAAACCAGCAATGTCATGATATGACAACGGCGCACATGCCTGTAAAAAAATAAAATAAAAAAAAAGTGTAGCGGTATTTTTCAGAGGCAGTATAGTACCGTTTGTAATTATTTAGTACCGCTTTACTTTATTAGTACCGGAACGCATCATAATTAAATGATCCCCTCATCTCCCCTCAAAATGGATTAACTGGCTTGAATAAAAAAGACAATATAACATACATCCATAAATGTGGACGCATGTGAAAAAGTGCAATATATGTATCTGGACAGTAATCTATTTATTTATTTATATATATTTATATAAATTGTTTTATTTCGTATATATTTATATTTTATTCATATATATTTATTTAATTATATATGCGCCGTATTGCTTTTTTTTTATCCTGCACTACCATGAGCTTATGTAACGAAATGTTGTTCTTATCCGTGCTGTAAAGTTCAAATTTGAATGACAATAAAAAGGAAGTCTAAAGTCTAGTCTAAAGTCTATACCGTACAACCTTAGTCTGCAAACTATAAAACAGCATGTATTGTTAGTGGGTGTGTTGTGATCTACTAAGACTGTGTGCAATTGAAAAGTGGTGCAGACCACCTTATTTAAATGCAGTTTTTGCATGTTTTGTCAGCATTACACTCATTTCCCTCCACATTCATCTAATCATGCTCTCCAACCTGTGTGTGATGTTCTTGAACTAACAGCACACATCGATTACCTGTAACACCTTTTCTGCGATACAGAATCGCAATCTATGGACAAGAGAAATTAATTAGAAAAATACCCAAACGAAAGAAAATGCATATTCAATCAATCAATCAATGTTTACTTATATAGCCCTAAATCACTAGTGTCTCAAAGGGCTGCACAAACCACTACCACATCCTCGGTAGGCCCACATAAGGGCAAGGAAAACTCACACCCAGTGGGACGTCGGTGACAATGATGACTATGAGAACCTTGGAGAGGAGGAAAGCAATGGATGTCGAGCGGGTCTAACATGATACTGTGAAAGTTCAATCCATAATGGATCCAACACAATCGCGAGAGTCCAGTCCAAAGCGGATCCAATACAGCAGCGAGAGTCCCGTTCACAGCGGAGCCAGCAGGAAACCATCCCAAGCAGAGGCGGATCAGCAGCGCAGAGATGTCCCCAGCCGATACACAGGCAAGCAGTACATGGCCACCGGATCGGACCGGACCCCCTCCACAAAGGAGAGTGGGACATAGAAGAAAAAGAAAAGAAACGGCAGATCAACTGGTCTAAAAAGGGAGTCTATTTAAAGGCTAGAGTATACAAATGAGTTTTAAGGTGAGACTTAAATGCTTCTACTGAGGTGGCATCTCGAACTTTTACCGGGAGGGCATTCCAGAGTACTGGAGCCCGAAATGAAAAAGCTCTATAGCCCGCAGACTTTTTTTGGGCTTTGGGAATCACTAATAAGCCGGAGTCCTTTGAACGCAGATTTCTTGCCGGGACATATGGAACAATGCAATCGGCAAGATAGGATGGAGCTAGACCGTGTGGTATTTTATATGTAAGTAGTAAAACCTTAAAGTCACATCTTAAGTGCACAGGAAGCCAGTGCAGGTGAGCCAGTACAGGCGTAATGTGATCAAACTTTCTTGTTCTTGTCAAAAGTCTATCAGCCGCATTTTGTACCAACTGTAATCTTTTAATGCTAGACATGGGGAGACCCGAAAATAATACGTTACAGTAATCGAGGCGAGATGTAACAAACGCATGGATAATGATCTCAGCGTCTTTAGTGGACAGAATGGAGCGGGTTTTAGCGATATTACGGAGATGAAAGATGGCCGTTTTAGTAACGCTTTTAATGTGTGCCTCAAAGGAGAGAGTTGGGTCGAAGATAATACCCAGATTCTTTACCGTGTCGCCTTGTTTAATTGTTCTGTTGTCAAATGTTAGAGTTGTCAAATGTTAGAGTTGTATTATTAAATAGAGTTCGGTGTCTAGCAGGACCGATAATCAGCATTTCCGTTTTTTTGGCGTTGAGTTGCAAAAAGTTAGCGGACATCCATTGTTTAATTTCATTAAGACACGCCTCCAGCTGACTACAATCCGGCGTGTTGGTCAGCTTTAGGGGCATGTAGAGTTGGGTGTCATCAGCATAACAGTGAAAGCTAACACCGTATTTGCGTATGATGTCACCTAGCGGCAGCATGTAGATGCTGAAGAGTGCAGGGCCAAGGACCGAACCCTGGGGAACTCCACACGTTACCTTAACGTAGTCTGAGGTCACATTGTTATGGGAGACACACTGCATCCTATCAGTAAGATAAGAGTTAAACCAAGACAGGGCTAAGTCTGATATACCAATTCGTGTTTTGATACGTTCTAATAAAATATTATGATCGACAGTATCGAATGCAGCGCTAAAATCGAGGAGCAGCAACATAGATGACGCATCAGAATCCATCGTTAGCAATAGATCATTAGTCATTTTTGCGAGGGCTGTCACCGTAGAGTGATTTGCCCTGAAACCGGATTGAAAGGTTTCACATAGATTGTTAGACGCTAAGTGTTCATTTAACTGCTCCGCAACAATTTTTTCGAGGATTTTTGAAATAAAGGGAAGGTGAGACACCGGTCGGTAGTTTACCATGAGGTCAGGATCGAGGTTAGGTCTTTTAAGAAGAGGATGAATAACCGCTTTTTTGAATGCTAGGGGAACAGTGCCCGAGGAAAGTGATAAGTTTATAATATTTAGCACAGATGGACCTAATAATACAAAGAGCTCCTTGATCAGTTTCCCAGGAAGAGGGTCAAGTAAACATGTTGTTTGTTTTATTCCATTTACACGTTGTAACAATTCCTCTAATGTTATTTCCTCAAAACGAGAGAAACTATTTTGCAGGGCAGTATCCGCCGTATATACCATCGTATCAGTGTTAATGGAACCCAGTTGTAGCTGGGACGCATTGTCTTTAATCTCCTTTCTAATGACTTCAATTTTCTTACTAAAGAATTGCATAAAGTCATCAGCTGAGTGGGTGGAGCTACTGGAAGGAGTCCCTTGTTGGGTTAGCGATGCTACCGTACTAAACAAAAATTTAGGATCGTTTTTATTACGGTGGATGAGATTTGAGTAATATTTAGCTTTAGCTAAGGTAAGCATGCGTTTATAAGTTATTAAACCATCACTCCATGTTTGATGGTGCACCTCAAGTTTAGTCGTCCGCCATTTGCGTTCCAGCTTTCTACATAATAACTTCTGAGCTCTAGTTTCTTCTGTAAACCATGGGGTGCGCTTTTTTGGAGCCTTTTTTAACTTTAGCGGTGCTATGTTATCAATGGTTTCGCGCAGGGCGTCGTTAAAGTTGTTAGTGAGGTTATCAATAGAGCCCACATATTTTGGGAATTGTGCCATTACCGAGGGCAGTAGGTCAGCAAGAGTTGTCGTTGTGGCCGTATTAATGTTGCGGCTGCTATAGCAGTTATTATTATTATTAGTTTGACGAACATGTGTCTGAACCTCGAATTTTATAAGGTAATGATCGGACAATACTTTAGTACACGGGAGTATCGTAACTTTAGAAACCGTGATACCCCTGACAAGCACTAGGTCTATCGTATTACCGTTGCGATGCGTGGGTTCATTTATTATTTGTGTGAGACCACAGCTATCAATTATAGTCTGGAGCGCTACGCACGGTGGGTCCGATGGGGTATTCATATGGATATTAAAGTCCCCCATTATGATTATATTATCGGCGTGTGTCACTAGATCAGCAACGAACTCTGAGAATTCATTGATGAAGTCCGAATAGGGCCCTGGGGGGCGGTAGATAACAGCCAGGTGTAGAGGCAGCGGTGTGACAGACCTCATAGTAAGCACCTCAAACGATTTATATTTAATATTTATGTTAGGACTAAGGTTAAAGTTTTCGTTGTATATATCAGTGCGACCCCCCCACCCCTTTTAAGCGGACGGGCAATATGCGCATGTGTAAAGTTAGGATGACATGCCTCATTTAGCGCAAAAAAGTCGTTTGGTTTAAGCCAGGTTTCGCTGAGACCGATGACGTTAAGATTGTTGTCTCTGATGATATCATTAACTAACAACGTTTTGGGAGACAATGATCTTATGTTTAAAAAACCTATATTATAGCTAGTCGGCTGTTTTAGGGAATTTCTGATCAAATTATCCGGAGTAGCAATATCAATAATGTTGTGTTTATTATGCCCAGTGCATTTAGTATAGTTACGACCATATCTGGGAATTGATACGACGGGAATTTTCCGGTTGTTTGTTTGTTGCTTTGATAAACTGCACGCATCATAGTTGGCCACCTCGGTAAAACACATGTCCAACTCTGAAACACTCAAAGCAGAAAAAACTTGTTCTAATTTAACTGACTCCTTACCCAGACCAGTAGTCTCGCATCTTTCATTTAAATCCGGCTGCAGGATGGAGGGAAGTGGTGTTCTGTGGGGATTAGCCTTCCGCTTTGTTTTTAGCCCCGCTCGGCATCCGCGTTTCCGATCACACCGCTGGCGTCTGCTCCGTAGACGGCCCCCGCTGCTACTAGACTCCCCTGCTTCACAGGCCGCTGGATGTAGCCGCCGAAGTATTCCCGTGCTAGTTAGCACGTCCAGCAAGCACGCGTCTATCAGTCCAAAACGGCCCGATATGTCCATATCCAGAAGTGTCTGGCGGTCGTAAGTGATCACGGAGTGACCACGATGTGAGCCAGCCATGAAGTCTGCAGAACTGTCCGGCATTTCCGCCAAATGTTCCTTCCTTAGCAAGAGGTCCGCAATGTCGCAGCCCGTCCGGGCGCCGCCATCTTGGAATCTGAAAGATGTATTATAGTAATACATTTCCAAAAGAAAAAAATGACCGGCATTTGCACCAAAACACATTAATTTAATTTGTTTTAATCAGCCATCAAGTCATCCAGCAGCTAAACAAAATGTATTAAAGGATATTGCTGAATTTTTATTTGACAGTCCAAATATGTTGACACACACACGTACATCAGAGGTTTCTCTGTCCATAGTCTGTTTCTGCAAAATGACCGTCTCCTTTCTCACATTCGTTTTTGTAACTGTGTCAGTTTGTAATTACTATTCAGACGTGCTCAATTAAGACGCAACGTAGCACTCTCAGAACAGTGCTCAGCCTTGATAGATCACACTGCACATGCTATTGATGATATTTTAATCATCTTCCCCTCCCAGAGTTGTAGGCGTTCTGTTGATATTCTGCATTTTCATGAAGACAGGCACGCTTAATTGATTGCAATACTTATTCTGCGCACCTAAATATTCATATTTTAGTGCTAGTAAGACACAGTATCCTCAACATTTTATTGATTATATGGCAATGACTTAGAATGAAATTTGTTTGTTAAAAACCTTTGGTGTAGTTAGGCAACTTACGTCATTTTTTTAATGTAGCTTTGATTAGCTACATTTCTCTGGTGGGTAGCTTCAATGTAGTGAAGCTAATGTACAAACCCCGTTTCCATATGAGTTGGGAAATTCCGTTAGATGTAAATATAAACGAAATACAATGATTTGCGAATCCTTTTCAACCCATATTCAATTGAATGCACTACAAAGACAAGATATTTGATGTTCAAACTCATAAACTTTATTTTTTTTTGCAAATAATAATTAACTTAGAATTTCATGACTGCAACACGTGCCAAAGTAGTTGGGAAAGGGCATGTTCACCACTGTGTTACATCACCTTTTCTTTTAACAACACTCAATACACGTTTGGGAACTGAGGAAACTAGTTGTGGAAACTTTGAAAGTGGAATTCTTTCCCATTCTTGTTTTATGTACAGCTTCAGACGTTCAACATTCCGGGGTCTTGTTGTCATATTTTACGCTTCATAATGTGCCACACATTTTCCATGGGAGACAGGTCTGGACTGTAGGTGGGCCAGGAAAGTACCCGCACTCTTTTACTACGAAGCCACGCTGTTGTAACACGTGGCTTGGCATTGTCTTGCTGAAATAAGCACTGGTGTCCATGATAACGTTGCTTGGATGACAACATATGTTGCTCCAAAACCTGTATGTACCTTTCAGCATTAATGGTGCCTTCACAGATGTGTAAGTTACCCATGCCTTGGGCACTAATACACCCCCATACCATCACAGATGCTGGATTTTGAACTTTGTGACTAATACAATCCTAATGGTTATTTTCCTCTTTGTTCCCGGAGGACACCACGTCCACAGTTTCCAAATAAAATTCGAAATGTGGACTTGTCAGACCACAGAACACTTTTCCACTTTGCATCACTCCATCTTAGATGAGCTCGGGCCCAGCGAAGCGGGCGGCGTTCATGGGTGTTGTTGATAAATGGGTTTTGCTTTGCATAGTAGAGTTTTAACTTGCACTTAAAGATGTAGCGACCAACTTTAGTTACAGACAGTGGTTTTTATGAAGTGTTCCTGAGCCCATGTGGTGATATCCTTTACACACTAATGTCTGTTTTTGATGCAGTACCGCCTGAAGGATCAAAGGTCCGTAATATCATCGCTTACGTGCAGTGATTTTGCCAGATTCTCTGAGCCTTTTGATGATTTTACCGAAAGTAGATGGTAAAATCCCTAAATTCCTTGCAATAGCTCGTTGAGAAATGTTGTTTCATTTATATTTACATCTAACACAATTTCCCAACTCATATGGAAAGGGGGTTTGTACATTGTCCAGGCCGCCTGCCCAACACTGAAGGGAGGGTAACTACGCCAGGGCTCAGGCTGACGGAAAAGCAAGTGACGAGATAGGGTGGAAGAGTATAGAATTAGTGGCAATAAGTGACGTTATTTAATATATAATACTATAAATAAGCAGTAAGCGGGGAAACTTCATAAACATTCAATTTACAATAACATATAACAATAATAGGAAACTGTGGAGGTTGCCCTCTCGTGGGTCCTACAAACGACCAAGCACCAACATGAAAGCCCGGATCAAGGTTACAATACAGTTTTATTTTTGATAATGCCGCAGGTTCCTTCCTATCTCTCTGGCAAACTTGCTCTCGCTCTCATTCCAGCTGCCCCCCAGCTCCAAAAACCTCTCTCCTCCTGGCTGCTGCTTATACAGAGCGACAGGTGATTAGATAACAAGGCCCACCTGGGCCATCTACGCACCTGTCGCTGACTTCGAAGCCGGTCCTGGCACACCCCGTTCTGCTGCAGGCCAGCAGGCCACACCCCCCTCCACAGAAACATTTATAAATAATATCATACAGAATCAAATATAACATAATAATAAACAAGCAGTAGGTGGAAACGACTATATACAAATATCATTTTAGATAAAATATAATATTTGAAATAAATATTTAAAGTGAGAAAGAGAGAGCACTAAAGGGCTGGATCAGACCTGCTGGTGGAAAATTAGATACCTGCTGACATGTTTAATTAATCATTATAATACCAGGAAGCACAAAAAAAACTAGACGAGTCAAATTAATGTTCTAAAAATAACCTCTACGTAGCTTGTTGCACATCCGTCAGAGATGTTGTTCAACTTTGTGAACTTATTGGCTCCACCTTAACAAACAATGATGTCAAAATGCAACCTACAAAATCCACTGCATTCATTACCTGGGCCAGGATGTTTGTTAGATGTTTAGCTAGTTGCTAGTTAGTCATCAATAGGGTTGTACGGTATGCCGGTAATAGTACAGTACCACAATACTCCATCCATCTTCTTCCGCTTATCCGAGGTCGGGTCGCGGGGGCAGCAGCCTAAGCAGGGAAACCCAGACTTCCCTCTCCCCAGCCACTTCGTCCAGCTCTTCCCGGGGGATCCCGAGGCGTTCCCAGGCCAGCCGGGAGACATAGTCTTCCCAATGTGTCTTGGGTCTTTCCGGTGGCCTCCTACCGGTCGGACGTGCCCGAAACACCTCCCTAGGGAGTCCTTCGGGTGGCATCCTGACCAGATGCCTGAACCACCTCATATGGCTCCTCTCGATGTGGAGGAACAGCGGCTTTAGTTTGAGTTCCTCCCGGATGACAGAGCTTCTCACCCTATCTCTAAGGGAGAGGCGGAGGAAACTCCTTTCGGCCGCTTGTACCCGTGATCTTATCCTTTCGGTCATAACCCAAAGCTCATGACCATAGGTGAGGATGGGAACGTAGATCGACCGGTAAATTGAGAGCTTTGCCTTCCGGCTCAGCTCCTTCTTCACCACAACGGATCGGTACAACGTCTGCATTACTGAAGATGCTGCACCGATCCACTCTTCCCTCACTCGTGAACAAGACTCCGAGGTACTTGGTGAAGGGTCAACTCCCCAACCCGTAGATGGCACTCCACCCTTTTCCAAACGAGAACCATGAACTCGGACTTGGAGGTGCTGATTCTCATCCCGGTCGCTTCACACTCGGCTGCGAACCGATCCAGAGAAAGCTGAAGATCCTGGCCAGATGAAGCCATCAGAACCACATCATCGGCAAAAAGCAGAGACCTAATCCTGCAGCCACCAAACCGGAACCCCTCAATGCCTTGACTGCGCTTAGAAATTATTTCCATAAAAGTTACGAACAGAATCGGTGACAAAGGACAGCTTTGGCAGAGTCCAACCCCTACTGGAAACGTGTCCGACTTACTGTCGGCAATGCGAACCAGGCTCTGACACTGACAGTCCGTAACCCCATACTCTCTGAGCACTCCCCACAGGACTTCCCGAGGGACACGGTCGAATGTCTTCTCCAAGTCCACAAAGCACATGTAGACTGGTTGGGCGAACTCCCATGCACCCTCAAGGACCCTTGCTGTCTTCCAGCATTCTGTTACGTTTACTTTCAAGCCGACAGTCCGATACCCCGTACTCTCTGAGCACTCCCCACAGGACTTCCCGAGGGACACGGTCGAATGCCTTCTCTAAGTCCACAAAGCACATGTAGAACGGTTGGGCAAACTCCCATGCACCCTCAAGAACCCCTGCTGTCTTCCAGCATTCTGTTACGTTTACTTTCAAGCCGACAGTCCGATACCCCGTACTCTCTGAGCACTCCCCACAGGACTTCCCGAGGGACACGGTCGAATGCCTTCTCCAAGTCCACAAAGCACATGTAGACCGGTTGGGCAAACTCCCATGCACCCTCAAGGACCCTTGCTGTCTTCCGGCATTCTTTTACGTTTACTTTCAAGCCGACAGTCCGATACCCCATACTCTCTGAGCACTCCCCACAGGACTTCCCGAGGGACAGGGTCGAATGCCCTCTCCAAGTCCACAAAAGCAAATGTAGACTGGTTGGGCAAACTCCCATGTACCCTCAAGGACCCTTGCTGTCTTCCAGCATTCTTTTACGTTTACTTTCAAGCCGGTTTAGATTTGTTTTGTATTGCATTGCTTTTCCCATGCTTCAAGTGCACTCACAGCTGCCCTCGTCGTTTGTTTTGTCACTGACTAAACTTAATCGCCTGCCGTCCTCCATTAGTGGGATAGTATCACGCAGCGTCAAAACAGACTCTGGTTTGGATGTCCGATTTTCTCACTGCGCTCGCCCGCTAACATGTCATCACGTTTCATCATATTCCTCCTCATTTGCGGAGCTCACAGTGGAACTCAACAACAAACAACAATTGCTCTCCTACCTCATCAGCCTCCTCCGCAGCACCGCATTGAAAACTATGTTGATGTCGCAGTGCATCCAATTGCGACGTGACATTGTTACAAATTTCAGCTTCATATCACAAACAAAACAAGATCCCCATAGAAGAGAAACAACATCTGAATGTTTTCCAGGGGCAAAAATGAGCATCTTAATTTTGAACAACTCATGCTGAGTGTGCTCAACAGTTTAATGAAAATATGTTTGAGCTGTAATTTGACCCCCTTAAAATGCTTCAAAGTGCAAGTTAAAGCTCTACTATGCAAAGCGAAAGTCATTTATCAACAACATCCAGAAATTTGACCCCCTTAACATGCTTCAATACTCACCAAATTTTACACACACATCAGGACTGGCGAAAATATCCATCTAATAAAAAATCAGACCCCAAAAATCCAAATTGCGCTCTAGCGCCCCCTAAGAAAAAACAGACAAAAGTGCTTGTAACTTCTGTTAGGAATATCGTAGAGACATGAAACAAAAACCTCTATCTAGGTCTGACTTAGACAAAGGCTTGGGTCGCGGGGTCAGCAACCAAAGCGGACCCGACCAACACTGCTTGCAGCTTTAATGAAAATATGTTTCTCCTCATAAAATGACTTTATTATTGTATTTTGGTTTTGACATTTTTTTCTGTTTAAAATTATCATAAAATGTAACCTTACTCTCTTAAAGGTATGAGTTCATTCTCACAAAACAACATCCTCATGTTTTGTGATAACACACGTGAAGTGAATTATATTTATATAGCTCATTTCTCCAGCGACTCAAAGCGTTTTACATTGAGAAACCCGTTATCTATATTTAAGCTATTTACACCAGTGTGGGTGGCACTTGGAAGCAGGGTGGGTGAAGTGCCTTGCCCAAGGACACAATTGCAGTGACTAAGATGGCAGAAGCTGGATTCAAACCAGGAACCTACAAGTTTCTGGTCAGCCACTCTACCATTTTAGCCTTGGCATATCACACTTATTGGTCACCTTACTTAATTTTTGTAAAAGTAAGACTTTTCTTGTAATGTTATGATAGCTTCAATTGTTACATTATGACCTCATTCTACAAACCCCGTTTCCATATGAGTTGGGAAATTGTGTTAGATGCAAATATAAACGGAATACAATGATTTGCAAATCCTTTTCAACCCATATTCAATTGAATGCACTACAAAGACAAGATATTTGATGTTCAAACTCATAAACGTCATTTTTTTTTTGCAAATAATAATTAACTTAAAATGTAATGGCTGCAACACCTACCAAAGTAGTTGGGAAAGGGCATGTTCACCGCTGTGTTACTTCAGCTTTTCTTTTAACAACACTCAATAAACGTTTGGGAACTGAGGAAACTAATTGTTGAAGCTTTGAAAGTGGAATTCTTTCCCATTCTTGTTTTATGTAGAGCTTCAGTCGTTCAACAGTCCGGGGTCTCCGCTGTCGTATTTTACGATTCATAATGCGCCACACATTTTCCATAGGAGACAGGTCTGGACTGCAGGCGGGCCACGAAAGAACCCGCACTCTTTTTTTACGAAGCCATGCTGTTGTAACACTGCTGAATGTGGCTTGGCATTGTCTTGCTGAAATAAGCAGGGGTGTCCATGAAAAAGACGGCACTTAGATAGCAGCATATGTTGATCCAAAACCTGTATGTACCTTTCAGCATTAATGGTGCCTTCACAGATGTGTAAGTTACCCATGTCTTGGGCACTAATGCACTCCCATACCATCACAGATACTGGCTTTTGAACTTTGCGTTGATAACAATCTGGAGAGTTCGCTTCACAATGTCGAATATTTCCAAAAACAATTTAAAATGTGGACTTGTCAGACCACAGAACACTTTTCCACTTTGCATCAGTCCATCTTAGAGGATCTCGGGCCCAGAGAAGCCGGCGGCGTTTCTGGATGTCGTTGATAAATGGCTTTCGCTTTGAATAGTAGAGCTTTAACTTGCATTTACAGATGTAGCGACCAACTGTATTTAGTGACATTGGTTTTCTGAAGTGTTCCTGAGCCCATGTGGTGATTTCCTTTTGAGATTGATGTCGGTTTTTGATACAGTGCCCTCTGAGGGATCGAAGGTCAATGTTGGTTTCCGGCCATGCCGCTTACGTGGAGTGATTTCTCCAGATTCTCTGAACCTTTTGATGATATTATGAACCGTAGATGTTGAAATCCCTAAATTTCTTGCAATTGCACTTTGAGAAACGTTGTTCTTAAACAGTTTGACTATTTGCTCACGCAGTTGTGGACAAAGGGGTTTACCTCGCCCCATCCTTTCTTGTGAAAGACTGAGCATTTTTTGGGAAGCTGTTTTTATACCCAATCATGGCACCCACCTGTTCCCAATTAGCCTGCACACCTGTGGGATGTTCCAAATAAGTGTTTGATGAGCATTCCTCAACTTTATCAGTATTTATTGCCACCTTTCCCAACTTCTTTGTCTAAAGTTAATGATTATTTGCAAAAAAAAAAAAATGTTTATGAGTTTGAACATCAAATATGTTGTCTTTGTAGCATATTCAACTGAATATGGGTTGAAAATGATTTGCAAATCATTGTATTCGGTTTATATTTACATTTAACACTATTTCCCAACTCATATGGAAACAGGGTTTGTAGTAAAATTGAGATAATCTCATTCAAATCCTACTTGAACCATAAGTCTATTTATTTATGATAACTTTAAATTATTGTGTGTATGTTTATGCACATTTCATTATTTAGTAAAATGTGTTTACTTACTTCTTGTTTAATAACTTGCTTATTCATTTTTTATTCACGGTTGTGTTACAAATAAAGAACAAAGACATGGGATAAAAGTGCTATGATATGGACATGATGTAATGAAAAAACTGGAAATATGTGATGTATTTAAGTCTCATCTTAAAACTCATCTGTATACTCTAGCCTTTAAATAGACCTCCTTTTTAGACCAGTTGATCTGCCGCTTCTTTTCTTTCTCCTATGTCCCCCCCTCCCTTGTGGAGGGGGTCCGGTCCGATGACCATGGATGAAGTACTGACTGTCCAGAGTCGAGACCCAGGATGGACCGCTCGTCGGGACCCAGGATGGACCGCTCGCCTGTATCGGTTGGGGACATCTCTACGCTGCTGATCCGCTTGAGATGGTTTCCTGTGGACGGGACTCTCACTGCTGTCTTGGAGCCACTATGGATTGAACTTTCACAGTATCATGTTAGACCCGCTCGACATCCATCGCTTTCGGTCCCCTAGAGGGGGGGGGTTGCCCACATCTGAGGTCCTCTCCAAGGTTTCTCATAGTCAGCATTGTCACTGGTGTCCCACTGAATGTGAATTCTCCCTGCCCACTGGGTGTGAGTTTTCCTTGCCCTTTTGTGGGTTCTTCCGAGGATGTTGTAGTCGTAATGATTTGTGCAGTCCTTTGAGACATTTGTGATTTGGGGCTATATAAATAAACATTGATTGATTGATTGATTGATTGATTACACTGTATGCATGTTCAAAACTGACTGAAATTACATTATAAAATGTTTTTTCTTTTTTTTGTCAAAAAATAATATCGCTAATATTGTAGCGTTAATAATTAATCACTAGTCTTAGGCTGTCGTCATGTTATTTAAACGTACAACCAAATGTGCAACATTTTTCTTGTATGCTTAAAAAAAAAAATCTGTAAATTTTGTGGTAACAATTTACAGCTAAATTAGCAGGATTTTGCCGTAATTTTTTTCACACTAAAGCAGTATAAGTGGAAAAATGCTACCCTAGTCATTTTTATGGTTACGTTTTGGCAACTGTTCTGCCAACTAAAGATGTCCGATAATGGCTTTTTTGCCGTTTTCCGATATTCCGATATCGTCCAACTCTTAATTACCGATTCCGATATCAACCGATAACGATAAATATATATATATATATATATATATATATATATATATATATATATATATATATATATATATATATATATATATATATATATATATATATGTATATATATATATATATATAAATATATATATATATATATATATATATATATATATATATATATATATATATATATATATATAGTCGTGGAATTAACACATTACTATGCCTAATTTTGTTGTGATGCCCCGCTGGATGCATTAAACAATGTAACAAGGTTTTCCAAAATAAATTAACTCAAGTTATGGAAAAAAATGCCAACATGCCCCTGCCATATTTATTATTGAAATCACAAAGTGCATTATTTTTTTTAACATGCCTCAAAACAGCAGCTTGTAATGTGGGACATGCTCTCCCTGAGAGAGCATGAGGAATTTGAGGTGTGCGGGGTATGGGGTAGCGGGCCGTTTATATTTTAGAATCCAGGAAGTAATAGTGATGCAAGGGATTTCTGGGTATTTGTTCTGTTGTGTTTATGTTTTGTTACGGTCAGGATGTTCTCCCAAAATGTGTTTGTCATTCTTGTTTGGTGTGGCTTCACAGTGTGGCACATTTTTCTGACAGTGTTAAAGTTGTTTATACGGCCACCTTCAGTGTGACCTGTATGGCTGTTGACCAAGTATGCCTTGCATTCACTTCTGTGTGTGAAAAGCTGTAGATATTATGTGATTGGGCCGACACACAAAGGCAGCGCCTTTAAGGTTTATTGGCACGCTGTACTTCTCCCTACGTCTGTGTACCACTTCGTACAGCGGCCTTTTAAAAAGTCATATATTTTACTTTTTGAAACTGATACTGATAATTTCTGATATTTAATTTTAAAGCATTTATCGGTCAGTAATATCGGCAGTGCGATATTACCGGACATCTCTAATTACAACCATAAAATAATCACCATTTTTGCAGCTCCTTTCTGTTAAATTTACAGTATTGCAATTTATTTGTGACAGGGGGGGTCGCATGGTTATGCACTGGTCGTTTTCCCAAGATGCAGATGGACGTCAGGAAACCGAGTGCAGGTAAGAAAAAATATTTATTCTACTAGATAAATCAAGCAAGAATACAAAAAGGAAAAATGTGTTGATCGCACGGGAAGCTACGGCCATAACTAGCAGAGTAAAAAGGAGCAAGAAATCAATTTAACTTGTTGCATGAAGCAATACCTCTCTGATTAGTGACCGGGAGCAGGTGAGCACCTTGACCACTAACCAGAGGCAGGTGAACATAATCAGCACCCATGGCAACAAGGAACACAAACAGGGGTGCTCAAACAAAAACAAGGTAATCCTAAATTTAAACAAAACATCATCCGGGCATCAGATCATCTCATTATTCTCCTGATTATCACTTTTTGAATGCACTGAGACTCTTTGAGGTTAAGCGATGCTCTCATGGGATGCAAATCACACTCATTATTTTTTTTTCTGCCGCATCATCACTTATCCTACAATCCCAACACAACACTCCAAACATTTTAGTATTTCTGATCCCATCCTGCACTCCAATAGCATTAAAGGCCTACTGAAATGAGATTTTCTTATTTAAATGGGGATAGCAGGTCCATTCTATGTGTCACACTTGATCATTTCGTGATATTTTTGCTGAAAGGATTTAGTAGAGAACATCGACGATAAAGTTCGCAACTTTTGGTCGCTAATAAAAAAGCCTTGCCTGTACCGGAAGTAGCAGATGACGTCACAAGGGTGATGGCTCCTCACGTCCTCACATTGTTTTTAATGGGAGCCTCCAACAAAAAGAGCTATTCGGACCGAGAAAATGACAATTTCCCCATTAATTTGAGCGAGGATGAAAGATTTGTGTTTGAGGATATTTATAGTGGAGGGCTAGGAAAAAAAAAAGGCGATCGCATTGGGACGGATTTAGATGATTTTAGACGCATTTATTAGGATAATTCTGGGAAATCCCTTATCTTTCTATTGTGTTGTTAGTTTTTTAGTGAGTTTAATAGTACCTGATAGTCGGGTGTCTTGAGGCCAGTGTCCGAGGGAAGTAGACGGCAGCTGTATGGACGGCACAAGCTCAGCTGATCTCCGGTAAGTGGCGACTTTTTACCACAATTGTCTCACCGAAAACTGCTGGTTGACATTTGGTCGGGATCCATGTTCGCTTGACCGCTCTGATCCACAGTAAAGCTTCACCTCCGGGAATTTTAAACAAGGAATCACCGTGTGTTTGTGTGGCTAAAGCAGGGGTAGGGAACCTATGGCTCTAGAGCCAGATGTGGCTCTTTTGATGACTGCATCTGGCTCTCGGATAAATCTGAGCTAACACTGCTTAACACAATAAGTAATGACTAATTCCACTTGTAATCAAAGTGTTAAAAATAACGTTCAAAATAGTAAACATGCTCATGCATTTGAATCCATCCATCCTTTTTCTACCGCACTTTATTATTTTTTATTTTTTTTAGGGCTTGCCCTCCTAGGGGTTCTTCAGACCACCAAGCACCGACAAGCCTGTTACAGGGTTACAATATTTTTAAATTTTTCAATAAGTCTCTCAGTTGCTTTCCAGCAATTGTCTTTTTCTCTTTCGTTCTCGCTCGCACTCTGGCTCCAGCTCCAACCCTGTCTTTCCTCCTGGCTGCTGCTTATAACAGAGCGACAGGTGATTAGATAACAAGGCCCAGGTGGGTTGTCTACGCACCTGTCGCTGATTTCGAGGCCGGTCCTGGCACGCCCCGCTTCGCTGCAGGCCCCCACAGTTCAGAATATCAATGTTATTACAAAGAATAAGAGCCCTATTATACTCTAGTAATGTTGGTCTTACTTAAAAATGCACGCGTTTAGGTGTGTTCAGTGTAGAAAAAACAATTATATGGCTCTTACGGAAATACCTTTTAAAATATTCGGATTCTTGGCTCTCTCAGCCAAAAAGGTTCCCGAACCCCGGGCTAAAGGCTAAAGCTTCCCAACTCCATTTTTCTACTTAGACTTCTCCATTATTAATTGAACAAATTGCAAAAGATTCAGCAACACAGATGTCCAAAATACCGTGTAATTATGCGGTTAAAGCAGACGACTTTTAGCTGTGTTTGTGTGCAGCGCTAATATTTCCTTACAGTCCGTGACGTCTTGCGTACACCTCATCATTCCGCGAGTTTTTCAACAAGAAACGCCCAGGAAATTTAAAATTGTAATTTAGTAAACTAAAAAAGGCCGTATCGGCATGTGTTGCAATGTGAATATTTCATCATTGATATATAAACTATCTTCGACCCAACGCTCTCCTTTGAGTCACACATTAAAAGCGTTACTAAAACGGCCTTCTTTCATCTACGTAATATCGCTAAAATTCGCTCCATTTTGTCCACTAAAGACGCTGAGATCATTATCCATGCGTTTGTTACGTCTCGTCTCGATTACTGTAACGTATTATTTTCGGGTCTCCCCATGTCTAGCATTAAAAGATTACAGTTGGTACAAAATGCGGCTGCTAGACTTTTGACAAGAACAAGAAAGTTTGATCACATTACGCCTGTACTGGCTCACCTGCACTGGCTTCCTGTGCACTTAAGATGTGACTTTAAGGTTTTACTACTTACGTATAAAATACTACACGGTCTAGCTCCAGCCTATCTTGCCGATTGTATTGTACCGTATGTCCCGGCAAGAAATCTGCGTTCAAAAGACTCCGGCTTATTAGTGATTCCTAGAGGCCAAAAAAAGTCTGCGGGCTATAGAGCGTTTTCCATTCGGGCTCCAGTACTCTGGAATGCCCTCCCGGTAACAGTTGGAGATGCTACCTCAGTAGAAGCATTTAAGTCTCACCTTAAAACTCATCTGTATACTCTAGCCTTTAAATAGAACTCCTTTTTAGACCAGTTGATCTGCCGCTTCTTTTCTTTCTCCTATGTCCCCCCCTCTCTTGTGGAGGGGGTCCGGTCCGATGACCATGGATGAAGTACTGGCTGTCCAGAGTCGAGACCCAGGATGGACCGCTCGTCGGGACCCAGGATGGACCGCTCGCCTGTATCGGTTGGGTACATCTCTACGCTGCTGATCTGCCTCCGCTTGAGATGGTCTCCTGTGGACGGGACTCTCGCTGCTGTCTTGGATCCGCTTGAACTGAACTCTCGCGGCTGTGTTGGAGCCACTATGGATTGAACTTTCACAGTATCATGTTAGACCCGCTCGACATCCATTGCTTTCGGTCCCCTAGAGGGGGGGGGCGGGGGGGGGTTGCCCACATCTGAGGTCCTCTCCAAGGTTTCTCATAGTCAGCATTGTGACTGGCGTCCCACTGGATGTGAATTCTCCCTGCCCACTGGGTGTGAGTTTTCCTTGCCCTTTTGTGGGTTCTTCCGAGGATGTTGTAGTCGTAATGATTTGTGCAGTCCTTTGAGACATTTGTGATTTGGGGCTATATAAATAAACATTGATTGATTGATTGATTGATCAGACTGCGTGGTCGGTAGTAGTGGGTTTCAGTAGGCCTTTAAGCCTCTAATGGCACCATTTTCCAGTTGCTGTCCCTCCCTGAAATGCTCTGCATCTTTATGGTTTGCATCCGCCCGCTCAATAAAACAATATCCATATCAGCGGCGAGCATGTCGAGCCCTTTTGCCCGGATGACAAAGAGATAGCGGAACGTGGCAGGATATCAGTAAAAAAAAAAAAATTAAAAAAAAAATAGCAATATCTTTTTAGCTTTGATTGATGCGTTTTGCCCTGCAACATAACACGTTGAAATATTTCACACTTATATTCTTGTTTCAAGTCTTACTAGTTGCATAATGCATGAGTAACTGTGTCTACTCGCAATGGTAATTCGTTATCCGTTTTGATGTGTGTGTCTTTGTTAGTTTCTATGTATGCAAGACAAGTTTGTGCCCCTTAATGACTTTTGTTTGTTTGGAAGTGCATGTACGATCAAGATGGTTGTCGGTTGCCGTGACAACAAGTTGCCTCACTCTTTATATCCACGGTGATAGCGCAATTTATTCCCTGCAGTGCAATGACTACGGCTCACACTTTGTGGGGCTTTGGGTCTGATTGGATTCGTCTGATGCAGGGGTCACCAACGCTGTGCCCGCGGGCACCAGGTAGCCCGTAAGGACCAGATGAGTCGCCCGCTGGCCTGTTCTAAAAATAGCTCAAATAGCAGCACTTACCTAGTGAGCCGCCTCTATTTTTTACATTTTATTTATTTACTAGCAAGCTGGTCTCGCTTTGTTCGACATTTTTAATTCTAAGAGAGACAAAACTCAAATAAATTAGAAAATCTAAGAAGATATTGTAAAGACTTGGTCTTCACTTGTTTAAATAAATTCTTTTTTTTTTTTACTTTGCTTCTTATAACTTTCAGAAAGACAATTTTAGAGAAAAAATACAACCTTAAAAATAATTTTAGAATTTCTAAACACAAATACATTTTTTACCTTTTAAGTTCCTTCCTCTTCTTTCCTGACCATTTAAATCAATGTTCAAGTATTTTTTTGTGTGTGTAAAGAATAATAAATACATTTTAATTTAATTCTTAATTTTACTGTTTTTTTTGACGAAGAATATTTGTGAAATATTTCTTCAAACTTATGATAAAAATTCAAAAAAAATATTCTGGAAAATCTAGAAAATCTATAGCATCAAATTTAAATCTTATTTCAAAGTGGATTTTAACCTATTTAAAACATGTCATCAAAATTCTCTAATTAATCTTAATCAGGAAAAAATACTGATGATGTTCTATAAAAAAAATTGTATTTTTTTTTTTTTTTAAAGATTCGAATTAGCTAGTTTTTATCTTCATTTTTTTGGGTCGAATTTTAAATTTTAAAGAGTCGAAATTGAAGATAAACTATGTTTCAAAATTTAATTTTCATTTTTTTCGTGTTTTCTCCTCTTTTAAACCGTTTTTCATCATTTATTCTCTACAAAAAACTTTCCGTAAAAGGAAAAAAAATGTACGACGGAATGACAGACAGAAATACCATTTTTTTTTCATATATAGATTCATTTATTAAAAGTAAATTGAGCAAATTGGCTTTTTCTGGTAATTTTTTCAAGTGTGTATCAAACTGGTAGCCCTTTGCATTAATCAGTACCCAAGAAGTAGCTCTTAATTTCAAAAATGTTGGTGACCCCTGGTCTGATGTTTATCAGGTAATCGGGACGACAGCTTTTGTCGTCATCAAATGTTTTGTATTAGTGAGAGATGAAAAACAAATGAAACTGACATTTCTAAAAAGTTGTCCATTGAGTCATTTTGAATGACTACGTTCATGTTATGGTTGTTCTATTGATTGATTGAGACTTTTATTAGTAAATTGCACAGTACAGTACATATTCTGTAGAATTGACCACTAAATGGTAGGGGTGTAACGGTACACAAAAATTTCGGTTCGGTACTTACCTCGGTTTAGAGGTCACGGTTCGGTTCATTTTCGGTACAGTAAGAAAACAACAAAATGTACATCTTTTGGTTATTTATTTACCAAATTTCTAACAATGGCATAACATACTGTGGGGCAAAAAGGTATTTAGTCAGCCACCGATTGTGCAAGTTCTCCCACTTAAAATGATGACAGAGGTATGTAATTTTCATCATAGGTACACTTCAACTGTGAGGGACAGAATGTGGAAAAAAATCCAGGTATTCACATTGTAGGAATTTTAAAGAATTTATTTGTAAATTATGATGGAAAATAAGTATTTGGTCAACCATTCAAAGCTCTCACTGATGGAAGGAGGTTTTGGCTCAAAATGTCACCATATATGGCCCCATTCATTCTTTCCTTAACATGGATCAATCGTCCTGTCCCCTTAGCAGAAAAACAGCCCAAAAGCATGATGTTTCCACCCCCATGCTTCACAGTAGGTGTGGTGTTCTTAGGATGCAGCTCAGTATAATGAGTTTATACCGAAAAGTTCTATTTTGGTTTCATCTGACCACATGACATTCTCCCAATCCTCTGCTTTTGGTTTCATCTGACCACATGACATTCTCCCAATCCTCTGCTGTATCATCCACGTATCCATTTTGGTATAAACTGAACTCGTCGCGTTTGGAGGAAGAAGAATACCGAGTTGCATCCCAAGAACACCATACCTACTGTGAAGCATGGGGGTGGAAATATCATGCTTTGGGGCTTTTTTTCCTCTAAGGGGACAGGACGATTGATCTGTGTTAAGGAAAGAATGAATGGGTCCATGTATCGTGAGATTTTGAGCCAAAACCTCCTTCCATCAGTGACAGCTTTGAATGGTTGACCAAATACTTATTTCCCACATTAATTTACAAATAAATTCTTTAAAATTCCTACAATGTGAATTCCTGGATTTTTTTCCCACATTCTGTCATCATTTTAAGTGGGAGAACTTGCACAATCAGTGGCTGACTAAATACTTTTTTGCCCCACTGTACATATACTGTACACACAGGGTCCATTGCCAGGGTTAATGTGGGCAACATATATACAATAAAAACTAAATAAGATAAGGCTCAGAATGGTTTCTTAACAAAACCTTTCTACATATGGAGTGCTTTTTTTGATTGATTGATTGAGACTTTCATTAGTAGACTGCACAGTAGAATACATATTCCGTACAATTGACCACTGAATGGTAACACCCCAATACGTTTTTCAACTTGTTTAAGTCAGAGTCCACGTTAATCAACATTAAACTGCTTCAAGTTGTTGCTCAGATTTAAAAAGATGACAAAACTTTCCTTCTACATATAAAAAGTGCAAGATTAAAGAGTTTCAAGTCAACTCAACCTCAGATTAACTTTCCTTTTCCCCCCCAGCCTGGCTAACTTGGCATTAAGAGGATATATGGACTCAGTGTTTTTCCACCATAGAAGTGGGTCAAAATCTAGGTTTAATGCAATATGGACTTAAATCTGCTGCTATAAAAACATTTGTTATTGCTTTAGCCCTGCCTGACTCGCCAAGGAGAGGCTGCTTGAATGCGGTAGTGACGCTTCAAATGGGTTAGCATGTGTTATGAGAGTAGCGTATGTGTGTGTGTGGCCCTTGAACATGTGACATCATTTGAGGTGAGTGACGTCAGTGATTGTGTGGGCGAGCGAAGTGAGGGAGCGTAGCGTGAGTGCCGGAAGTGGCTAGTGTTTTGTTGGATTGGCTGTGTGCAAGACCTCAATAAAGCCACGATTTGCAACTAATCGCCGGACTTTTCATTTACCCTGGAGTCCGGAGCTGTGGAGGCCCACTGTCGGGTAGAGGGAAGGGTGTTTCCCCCGAGAATACATCAGCCCTGGAGGAGTGTCTCCCCTGCGCTCCTCGACTACGGGCCGGGAGCCGGAAGCAGGAAAGGTGCAACACATGTTTGACGTGTTGTCAGAAGCAGCTGCTGAACAATCTTGGCAAACCTCCGTCCATCATTGTTGTATCACACAGCCAAAGTGTTCCCAAACGGGAGATTTTAACAAGGCAGGAGGGTCTTCCAGCTCTGGCTTTTACATGTTGTCCTGGCCCGGTCGCTGCTAGCATGTGTACTCGTTCGGTACACCTCCGAACCGAACCGAAACCCCCGTACCGAAACGGTTCAATACAAACACACGTACCGTTACACCCCTACTAAATGGTAACACACAATCAAGTTTTTCAACTTATTTAAGTCTGGGTCCACGTTAATCAATTCATTGGCGTACTAACATTGGTAGTAATGCATTCATAAATAAGTACACTTGGACAACCACAAAGAGTTTTTGGCACTGAGTGTTCGGCCTGGCTCGTAAACACATTGTAATGCTGTCACGCCCATGAGATCATGTTTCGTTTTTGTCATGTTTGGTTATTTTTTGGACCCTTGTTTCCCGCTTTTGCACTTCCTTGTTTCTCTTATTTCCATAGCAACTTATTAGTTTCCACCTTGTCTTCAAGTCACGCCACTGTCCTCAGTTCTCACACCTGTTAATAATTATCATAGCTATTATTTAAGCAACAGTTACCAGGTAGTCAGCCTGGCAATTTCGTATTCCTCAACCTCCTTCATGCCATACCATGCTGTTCATTCATTTTTTTCCATGCCACGTAAGTTTTTGTTATTTATGCCACAGTGCAAATTTTTGTTTCATGTCTAGAGGCATGCCTTTGTGCTGGTTTTGTTTTCAGTAGCCAAGTGTTTGTACCTCGTTGTGAGCGACCTTTGTTTGCCTTTTTTGTTGGTTATAGTGTTTAATAAATAATAATGTACTCACATTCACGTCTGGCTCGTGCCAATTTTCCTTTGCGTCGAGGAAACAATCCAAGTCACAGTCCATGTATGACTAATGCACCTGGTGTGCCAGAGAATAAGGCCCCTTCTACACCGAGCCTTCTACACTAAGGTTATCCAGGGTAAATCCGACCTAACCGTATCCTTGTCCACACACACACAATGCGCGGATAATGTGCAAGTCATAGTCACCTCCAGTGTTGCTTTGTGTGCAAGTTTTTTTAAATGTAACTTATCTAAACAATATCCAGTGTTGTGGTATTTCAATTAACTGGAATCCAGTGTGCTGTTGGGCCTTATTGTAGTGAATCACACCTGAAACATCATAAATTAATCAAATCTTTAAACACGAAAGTACACAATGTGACAAAGAACATTTGACAACAATCAGTCTCGGGATCTAGATATCTGGTCTGAAAACTCCTCACTCTTTTACCTTCACCTTCATTGTCCATTAGTTTTTGGTGACTTTATGCACTCTGGACCTAGAAGTTGAGTCCGCGACATACATGGCGGACAATAACTGATACAGTCTGCTTTGCCAGTCCAGCATTCGCCGTTTTCCATATTCTTCCCTCGAGGGCCAGGTAATACAAAGCACACACTACCTTTTTATCACATCCACAGTAGCCCGCATCCTCGTTGTCTCTCCTTCGACAAATGGACGTAGTTTTTCGGTAAGTAGAATCACAGCTGACCAGTACTCTTAGGGTCTTTTTCTTAAAGGGGAACATTATCACCAGACCTGTGTAAGCGTCAATATATACCTGGATGTTGCAGAAAAAAGACCATATGTTTTTTTAACCGATTTCCGAACTCTAAATGGGTGAATTTTGGCAAATTAAACACGTATCTGTTTATCCCTTTCTGAGCGACGACGTCAGAACGTGACGTCACATCGGTACTCAACGGCATTTTTCCCTACCACATCAGACGCATCGAGTCAAATCAGCTCTGTTATTTTCCGTTTTTTCGACTATTTTCCGATACCTTGGAGACATCATGCCTCGTCGGTGTGTTGTCGGAGGGTGTAACAACACAATCATGGACGGATTCAAGTTGATTTACGTAGAATGTGCATCGATTAGCACGGCATGCTAATCGATGCTAACATGCTATTTAGGCTAGCTGTGTACAAATTGCAGCATTATGCCTCATTTGTAGCTATATTTACATCCAGCCTTTCCCTCCACCCACATTTAATGCCAAACAAACAAATACCAGTCGACGGATTTAAGTTGCTCCAGTGTCAAGAGATGCGAAAGCCCCTCATTTGGTTTTTACCGGCGATGCTACGACAGAGATGGCACAGAGATGACAAGAATGTCTGGATATCCTGCGACACTCAAAGCAGATGCATTTCCAACGATAAAGTCAACGAAATCACAAAGGTGAGTGTTGTTGATTTTATTGACTTATGTGCTAATCAGACATATTTGGTCGCGGCATGACTGCCAGCTAATCGATGCTAACATGCTATTTAGGCTACCTATATGTACATTTGAAACTATATTTGGATCCAGCTTTTCCTTCCACCCACATTTAATGCGAAACAAACACTTACCAATCGACGGGTTTAAGTTGATCCAGTGTCAATGCGAAAGTCCTGATAGGTTGGTCTGCACATTTTACCGGCGATGCTAAGACAGACATGCATGGCCGAATAGCGTCAATAGCTATTCGCTCAATTGCTTCAGTTTCTTCTTCAATTTCGTTTTCGCTATCTGCCTCCATACTCCGACCATCTGTTTCAATACATGCGTAATCTGTTGAATCGCTTAAACCGCTGAAATCCAAGTCTGAATCCGAGCTAATGTCGCTATATCTTGCTGTGCTATTCGCCATTGTTTGTATTGGAATCGCTATGTGACGTCACAGGCAAATGGACAGTAGCTTAGGCAAATAGCGAAAATCAAGCACTTTGAAGTTTTTTTAGGGATATTCCAGGACGGGCAAAATTTTGAAAAAAACTTCCAAAAATAAAATAAGCCACTGGGAACTGATTTTTATTGGTTTTAACCCTTCTGAAATTGTGACAATGTTCCCGTCTAAGGTATTCATGTGTGATTTCCACAAGTGTCTGAACACATGGAAAGAGATGACTGGATGACTCGCCGTCATATTTTCCAGTGGTTAGTTCCGAGTTACAAAACCGCTTTATCATGAAGCTGGCTGTGGCTCATTGTTTCTGATGTCACTTCCTGTGTGGGGTGCGTTCTTTCTGACGTCACTTCCTGTATGGGGCACGGTCTTTCTGGCGTCACTTCCTGTGTGGGGTGCGGTCTTTCTGGCGTCACTTCCTCGCCGAACTCAGTTTGTAAACGATCAATGAGTCCATACAAAGCTAAGAGCCGGATATTCGAGAAATACACGGCGCACTTACCCATGTAAAAAAGTGTCAGAGGAGGGGGACCTTCACACTTGCCAACCCTCCCGGATTTTCCAGGAGACTCCCGAAATTCAGCGCCAATCCCGAAAATCTCCTGAAATTCAGGCGGCGCTGGAGGCTACGCCCCCTCCAGCTCCAAGCGGACCTGAGTGACATGTCGACAGTCTGTTTTCACGTCCGCTTTCCCACAGTATAAAGAGCGTGTCTGCCCAATGACGTTATAACTGTAGAATGATCGAGGGCGAGTTCTTGGTTTCTTATGTGGGTTTATTGTTAGGCAGTATCATTAAAGTCCTCCCAGCCCGGTAATAACACACAACAACAGCAGTCACATTTCCGTCTACCGTAAAGCAGTTGGTCTGCCGTAAGCTCCAATGTTGTGAACTTGTGACACTCTTAAACAGGACGATACTGCCATCTACTGTACATAGAATAGAATAGAATGTAGAGTAGAATGTACTTTATTTAATTCAGCACCACAGTTCACTCACAATAAACAATGATAATAATAAATGCAAGGCGCTAACCAGCACCCATCAGGAGCAAGGGGGAAGTGTCTTGCTCAAGGACACAACGGACGTGACGAGGTTGGTACTAGGTGGGGATTGAACCAGGGACCCTCGGGTTGCGCACAGCCGCTCTCCCACTCCGCCACGCCGTCCCAGTATATAATAATAATAATAAATAATATAATATATAATATATGAATGATACAAATATATTCTACATATATTCTACATTTAAGTGCAGTCAAGGAACATATGCATTATACAGTCTGATGGCTGTCGGTATGAAGGACCTCCTGTGTCGTTCCGTGTTACATTTTGGGAGTCTGAGCCTTCCACTGAACGTGCTCATTCTCTCCGCAAGGTCCGAGTGTAGTGGGCGGGAGGTGTTGTCCATAATGGCTAGGAGTTTTGCTAGACTTCTTCTCTGCCAGAGAGTCTAGCTGTGGTTACACAAAAAATAGTGACAGAGATAAGAACAAAGATGGACATTTCAACCCTTAACTCAACAATGATGAGTGTTATGTGTGTGTATATGTGTAAATAAATGAACACTGAAATTCAAGTATTTATTTTATTTGTATATATATATTAAATATTTGACTCTTATCCACCCCCCCCCCCCCCCCCCCCCCCCCCCCCCCACGCACACCTCCCGAAATCGGAGGTCTCAAGGTTGGCAAGTATGGGGACCTTAGACGATAGTTTAGTGTGGCTGAATCGGGGCTTAGGCTAAATAATTATTTGTTTCAGCGGTTATCCGGCTTAGTGTAGACATAGCCTAAGTATATGGCCTGCAAAGTCCATCAGACGTGTTTCTATGTCTTGGCTGAGTGGTTGTGTTTTCGTTGTCTTGAATACTTCATTGTTGGTAATGTGGTCAGTGTATTTGATGTTCAAGTTTTTCTTAGACATTGTTGGAAGGCATCCATATTTATTTTTTTTTCATTCTTCCTGTGATTTTCCAGGACTTTTAGCACTTGAAGAGATACATGTTGGGTTACAGGCTTCCGGAGGGCTTTTGCACGCTGTGGCAAATCACATTTCCTGGGCTTGTGGTGGCAGATCTCTGCGCTTATTCAATCGGACAATACTTTCAAGACAGCCCGTACATCAGTATTAAATAAATTAATGACCCAAGATATACCTCTCTTTGCCTATTTTTTATGACCTTCTACTCGCTAAATATAGAAACTCGGTCACTAAAGTGAATCACGGATCATTTCTGCTACGTCTTATTCTCTGGTAAAACAGGCGCATATGAGGTGTGTTACGAAACAAAGTTACAAAACGTCACAACTACAGTTCTGCTAAATCAGTGGTTCTTAACCAGGGTTCGATCGAACCCTAGGGGTTCGGTGAGTCGACCTCAGGGGTTCGGCGGAGATCAAAACACACCCGACTCTTCGTGTAAATACAAACTTTTTGGCATATTACAGATACGGCAACAGCTGACTGATTTGCAGATGTGTAATTTGTTGTGAGTTTATGCACTGTCTTAGTTTTGTTGTTTGAACAAGTTCATGTTCATGCAGGGTTGATTTTGTGCACCAGTAAAAAAAACATGGTAACACTTAAGTATGGGGAACATATTCACCATTAATTAGTTGCTTATTAACATGCAAATTAGTAACATATTGGCTCTTAACTAGAGGACTAATTAATGCCTTATTCTGCATGGCCTTATTATAACCCTTACCCTTTAACCCTGACCCTGACCAAATAACTCTTAAGTAAGTCTTTATTACTTAGAATATGTTCCCCTAGTGTCCAAATAACTCTAAATTAAGTCTTTGTTACTTAGAATATATTCCCCTATACTAAAGTGTTACCAAAAACATACAACCTTGTCTTGAATTTGACTTTTTTTTTTTTTTTCACTAAAGAAGGGTTCGGCGAATGCGCATAAGAAAATGGTGGGATTCGGTAGCTCCAACAAGGTTAAGAACCACTGTGCTAAACAGAAGCAAAAAATATTAATTCATGACAGACTTCCACAGATAAGTAGATACTTGGAAAACATTTCTCTTCGGCGCTGGCTCAGTGCTCACATGCTGAGGAACAGGTGGTGGTGACGATACTGAAAAAAGTAGGTATTGGTGTATTTTTTGCATGTTGGTATCGACGCCGTATCAAAGTATTGATACCTTCGACAGCCCTAGTGTGGAGTACGAGTGATTGGTGAATGGTGTCAAACGTCACAAGTGTTAAAGGCCTACTGAAATGAGATGTTCTTATTTAAACGGGGATAGCAGGTCCATTCTATGTGTCATACTTGATCATTTGGCGATATTGCCATATTTTTGCTGAAAGGATTTAGTAGAGAACATCCACAATAAAGTTCGCAACTTTCGGCGCTAAGAGAAAAGCCTTGCCTTTACCGGAAGTCACAGACGATGATGTCACATGTTTGATGGCTCCTCACATATTCACATTGTTTTTAATGGGAGCCTCCAACAAAAAGTGTTATTCGGACCGAGAAAACGACATTTTCCCCATTAATTTGAGCGAGGATGAAAGATTTGTGTTTGAGGATATTGATAGCGACGGACTAGAAAAATAAAATAAAAAGTTAAAAAAACAAAAAACGCGATTGCATTGGGACGGATTCCGATGTTTTTAGACACGTTTACTTGGATAATTCTGGGAAATCCCTTATCTTTCTATTGTGTTGCTAGTGTTTTAGTGAGTTAAATAGTACCTGATAGTCGGAGTGGTGTGTCCACGGGTGTCTTGACACGCAGTGTCTCAGGGAATCAATCAATCAATCAATCAATCAATCAATGTTTATTTGTACAGCCCTAAGTCACAAATGTCTCAAAGGACTGTACAAACCACTACGACTACGACATCCTCGGAAGAACCCAGATAAGGGCAAGGAAAACTCACACCCAGTGGAACGCCGAGTGACAATGATGACTATGAGAACCTTGGAGAGGACCTCAAATGTGGGCAACCCTCCCCTCTAGGGGACCGAAAGAAATGGATGTCGAGCGGGTCTAACATGATACTGTGAAAGTTCAATCCATAGTGGCTCCAACACAGCCCGCGAGAGTTCAGTTCAAAGCGGATCCAAGACAGCAGCGAGAGTCCCGTACAAAGGAAACCATCCCAAGCGGAGGCAGATCAGCATCGTAGAGATGTCCCCAACCGATACACAGGCGAGCGGTCCATCCTGGGTCCCGACGAGCGGTCCATCCTAAGGTCCCGACTCTGGACAGCCAGTACTTCATCCATGGTCATCGGACCGGACCCCCTCCACAAGGGAGGGGGGGACAGAGGAGAAAAAGAAAAGAAGCGGCAGATCAACTGGTCTGAAAAGGAGGTCTATTTAAAGGCTAGAGTATACAAATGAGTTTTAAGGTGAGACTTAAATGCTTCTACTGAGGTAGCATCTCGAACTGTTACCGGGAGGGCATTCCAGAGTACTGGAGCCCGAACGGAAAACGCTCTATAGCCCGCAGACTTTTTTGGGGCTTTAGGAATCACTAATAAGCCGGAGTCTTTTGAATGCAGATTTCTTGCCGGGACATATGGTACAATACAATCGGCAAGATAGGATGGAGCTAGACCGTGTAGTATTTTATACGTAAGTAGTAAAACCTTAAAGTCACATCTTAAGTGCACAGGAAGTCAGTGCAGGTGAGACAGTACAGGCGTAATATGATCAAACTTTCTTGTTCTTGTCAAAAGTCTAGCAGCCGCATTTTGTACCAACTGTAATCTTTTAATGCTAGACATGGGGAGACCCGAAAATAATACGTTACAGTAGTCGAGACGAGGCGTAACAAACGCATGGATAATGATCTGGCGTCTTTAGTGGACAAAATGGAGCGAATTTTAGCGATATTACGGAGATGAAAGAAGGCCGTTTAAGTAACGCTTTTAATGTGTGACTCAAAGGAGAGAGTTGGGTCGAAGATAATACCCAGATTTTTTACCGAGTCACCTTGTTTTATTATTTGGTTGTCAAATGTTAAAGTTGTATTATTAAATAGAGGTCGGTGTCTAGCAGGACCGATAATCAACATTTCCGTTTTTTTGGCGTTAAGTTGCAAAAAATGTGCGGACATCCATTGTTTAATTTCATTAAGACACGTCTCCAGCTGACTACAATCCGGCGTGTTGGTCAGCTTTAGGGGCATGTAGAGTTGGGTGTCATCAGCATAACAGTGAAAGCTAACACCATATTTGCGTATGATGTCACCTAGCGGCAGCATGTAGATGCTGAAGAGTGCAGGGCCAAGGACCGAACCCTGGGGAACTCCACACGTTACCTTAACGTAGTCTGAGGTAACATTATTATGGGAGACGCACTGCATCCTATCAGTAAGATAAGAGTTAAACCAAGAGTTAAACCAAGACAGGGCTAAGTCTGACATGCTAATTCGTGTTTTGATACGTTCTAATAAAATATTATGATCGATGGTATCGAAAGCAGCGCTAAGATCGAGGAGCAGCAACATAGATGACGCATCAGAATCCATCGTTAGCAATAGATCATTAGTAATTTTTGCGAGGGCTGTCTCAGTCGAGTGATTTGCCCTGAAACCGGATTGAAAGGTTTCACATAGATTGTTAAACGCTAAGTGTTCATTTAGCTGCTCTGCAACAATTTTTTCGAGGATTTTCGAAATAAAGGGAAGGTGAGACACCGAGTTTACCATGAGGTCAGGATCGAGGTTAGGTCTTTTAAGAAGAGGATGAATAACCGCTTTTTTGAATGCTAGGGGAACAGTGCCCGAGGAAAGTGATAAGTTTATAATATTCAGCACTGATGGACCTAATAATGCAAAAAGCTCCTTGATAAGTTTCCCAGGAAGAGGGTCATATAAACTATCAGACTGCGTGGTGGGTAGTAGTGGGTTTCAGGAGGCCTTTAAAATTCGATTGGTGAAACTAAGTCATGTGACAGTGCCTGATTAAAAAAAAAAAAACTTGTCTCTTACAAGCCAAATGAATGGGTCTTTGCAAGCAGTAATCAATACATTAGAGATAGATACAACTATTATAGAAATAAAAGAAAAGACTCCGGCTTTTTAGTGATTCCTAGAGCCCAAAAAAAGTCTGCGGGCTATAGAGCGTTTTCTGTTCAGGCTCCAGTACTCTGGAATGCCCTCCCGGTAAAAGTTTGAGATGCTACCTCAGTAGAAGCATTTAAGTCTCACCTTAAAACTCATCTGTATACTCTAGCCTTTAAATAGACCTCCTTTTTAGACCAGTTGATCTGCCGCTTCTTTTCTTTCTCCTATGTCCCCCCCTCCCTTGTGGAGGGGGTCCGGTCCGATGACCATGGATGAAGTACTGGCTGTCCAGAGTCGAGACCCAGGATGGACCGCTCGTCGGGACCCAGGATGGACCGCTCGCCTGTATCGGTTGGGGACATCTCTACGCTGCTGATCCGCCTCCGCTTAAGATGGTCTCCTGTGGACGGGACTCTCGCTGCTGTCTTGGATCCGCTTTGGTCTGAACTCCCGCGGCTGTGTTGGAGCCACTATGGATTGAACTTTCGCAGCATCATGTTAGACCCGCTCGACATCCATTGCTTTCGGTCCCCTAGAAGGGGGGGGTTGCCCACATCTGAGGTCCTCTCCAAGGTTTCTCATAGTCAGCATTGTCACTGGCGTCCCACTGGATGTGAATTCTCCCTGCCCACTGGGTGTGAGTTTTCCTTGCCCTTTTGTGGGTTCTTCCGAGATTGTTGTAGTCGTAATGATTTGTGCAGTCCTTTGAGACATTTGTGATTTGGGGCTATATAAATAAACATTGATTGATTGATTGATTGATTGATTGATAGAAATAAATGTAATGATCAGAATGAAACTCAATGTAACAAAGTAAAAGTCGTTTTTTTTCTTCACAAACATACTGAAGTTAAAAGTAGCTCCATTAGGCTTCAACTACTCTGATCAGTACGGTTTATTAAAAAACTACCCCCTTATGGTTGCCGCTTGGAAATCCACATTGTGGTAATTAAGTGCCTCTTTGCAGTGAGTGTTTTCCTCTTTGCGGTGCAACTTGGCAATGCACTCGTGCAAAGTGTGCATTACTGCTCTTGTATAATTGATGTGTCACGTTCGCCACACACAAAGCCTAGACTGTAAATGGATATCCATGCTGACCCTTCACTGGCATGACACACACACACACACACACACACACACACACACACACACACACACACACACACACACACAGCTTTTATCCGTTGCTTAATTCAATATCTATATCTTTGTCCCCATTCAGTCATATGATCTTTTAATGGCAGCTTTTATATAGGATTCTGCAATCAGAAGTTGATTGGTTGGTTTAAGTTTATTTAGACCAGGGGTCACCAGCCTTTTTGAAACCAAGAGCTACTTCTTGGGTACTGATTAATGCGAAGGGATACCAGTTTGATACACACTTAAAAAAATTGCCAGAAATAGCCAATTTGCTCAATTTACCTTTAATAAATGAATTTATATATATATATATATATATATATATATATATATATATATATATATATATATATATATATATATATATATATATATATAAATATATATATATATATATATATATATATAAAAAATGGGTATTTCTGTCATTTGGTCGTATATTTTTTTTCCTTTTACGGAAGGTTTTTTGTAGAGAATAAATGATGACAAAAACACTCAATTGAACGGTTTAAATGATGAGAAAACACAAAAAAAAATAAAAGAACATTTTGAAACATACTTAATGTTACCTATATATATATATATATATATATATATATATATATATATATATATATATATATATATATATATATATATATATATATATATATATATATATATATATATAGTTCAAGGGTGGACACCGAGATGCAGAGAATGGAGGCACGGTTAGCGATAGTGACAAAATTAAATATTTAATAAGTCAAAATGGTAACTAAGGAAGATGTGGCAAACGTGCACACCATGGGAAATATAACAAAGGGAGTCCCTCTCAGAGGCTGGCAGGGAAAAGGTGTGACAAAACTGGTCCTCAAAACAAGGAGGCTAGAAAAAACAAAAAACACAACGAGGTAAAAATACACGAATATACGAGAGCAACATACCAGGGGAGCTGAATACGAGAAGAACATGTCAGAGCGGAGTTCAGGAACAATAGTCGGCAGGGACCAGCTGGCGGTGAAGCGCTTAAATACTACCGGGAAGTGATTGGCAGCAGGTGTGCCTAGTTGAGGGCAAATAGACTGGGGGAAAAAACTGACAAACAAGATGAGGAGGCAGGGAGAATACAACAAACACAACAGTTTATCTTCAATTTTGACTCTTTAAAATTCAGAATTCAACCGAAAAAGAATGAAGAGAAAGACTAGCTAATTTAAATCTTTTTGAAAAAATTAAAAAGATAATTTATGATACATCATTAGTAATTTTTCCTGATTAAGATTAATTTTGAAATTTTGATGACATGTTTTAAACAGGTTAAAATCCACTTTGAAATAATATTTAAATTTGATGCTATAGATTTTCTAGATTTGCCAGAATCATTTTTTTGAATTTTAATCATAAGTTTGAAGAAATATTTCACAAATATTCTTCGTCGAAAAAACAGAAGCTATAATGAACAATTAAATTAAAATGTATTTATTATTCTTTACACACACAAAAAAAAATTTGTCAGGAAAGAAGAGGAAGGAATTTAGAAGGTAAAACATGTACATGTGTTTAAAAATTCTAAAATGATTTTTAAGGTTGTATTTTTTCTCTAAAATTGTCTTTCTGAAAGTTATAAGAAGCAAAGTAAAAAAATAAATGAATTTATTTAAACAAGTAAAGACCAAGTCTTTGAAATATTTTCTTGGATTTTCAAATTTATTTGAGTTTTGTCTCTCTTAGAATTAAAAATGTCGAGCAAATCCATACATCCTGACTATTTCATACACCCCGCTAGCAGCAAACCCCCCCTGTGCGTCGGTAAGGTGGGAGAGGTTGAGGGGGCGGGGTTGTAAAATATATTCAGGAATTCTCATGGATACAAAGGATTCTGGGTATTTGCTGTGTTGCGTTTATGTTGTGTTACTGTGAGGATGTTCTCCCGAAATGTGTTTGTCATTCTTGTGTGATGTGGCTTCACAGCGAGGCGCATATTAGTAAGAGTGTTGAAATTGTTTATGTCACAACCATCAGTGTACTCTGTGTCACCCAGTATGCCTTTCAATCTTGTAAGTGAGATTGCGTGAGCTGCACACAACAAGATGCTGGCCTAACAGTCGGTTTGTACATGTTGTTGAAGATGTGAAAGGCAATGGCTTCTCAGCACGCCCTTATTCTAGTCACCAGGATGAACAGCATTGGATATTCCCGAGAACGTCAGCGGCTCCCATTGTCTTCTTTACTCTGTGAAACGGGTTTAAACAGCTCTTTGAGTGGTAAAGGTGGCCGACCTCCGGTGTATTTCAATGGGCGGGCGGTTGCGGTTCTGATAAAATGTTGGTTCGGGTGGACAGCGGGTGGATGACGACTTTGGTGATGCGGTTGCGGATGATATATTTGCCTATCTGCGCATCTCTACTACCCACCTCTAGAAATGCACATCATTCTGAGTTTGCAAAAAGTCTGTCAAAGTATTAGCGATTTACTACTACTGCTTAATATCTGACCTGAAAATTAAAATGTCATTGTTTACTCACATGTCATCTACCTTTCTTCAGTTTGGCTCGCTCCTCCAACATTTACACCTACTCGGCTCGCAATAAATGGACATTTTGTGACTCAGAACCTTCTGGATTGATGTCTTGGCGGATGGTTTGTCATCCCTTTTGCTACTCTGGTATAAATACACACAATATGACCCAGGGCTTCTCTGGTGTTGCTGTGCAGAAGCTCGGTTTGCCTTCAAGCTCATCTGCTCTCTGCTCTTTCGGTTCACTTGACATGTTGCTAATAGGCTTCCGCAGATCTTAAAGCCCCCTGATCCTTACTTTGAACAATTATTTTTTGATGATGGTACAGCGGACAATAAAATGTGTTCCTAACCAACATGACAAAAAACTTGCACTTTCGACAGAAGGAAAGCTCACACTTGTTTTTTAGAACGACATAATATCACCTCTGACATGCTTTTATCTTACACTTAAACAAACTTTAATGGTTCACAAGGGAATTTGTTCCACACCAGGGGTCACCAACGCGGTGCCCGCGGGCACCAGGTAGCCTGTAAGGACCAGATGAGTCGCCCGCTGGCCTATTCTAAAAATAGCTCAAATAGCAGCACTTACCAGTGACCTGCCTTTATTTTTTTAAATTGTATTTATTTACTAGCAAGCTGGTCTGGCTTTGCTCGACATTTTTAATTCTAAGAGAGACGAAACTCAAATAGAATTAGAAAATCCAAGAAAATATTTTAAAGACTTGGTCTTCACTTGTTTAAATAAATACATTTATTTTTTTACTTTGCTTCTTATAACTTTCAGAAAGACAATTTTAGAGAAAAAAATACAACTTTAAAAATGATTTTAGGATTTTTAAACACATATACATTTTTACCTTTTAAATTCCTTCTTCTTCTTTCCTGACAATTTAAATCAATGTTCAAGTATTTTTTTTATTATTATTGTAAAGAATAATAAATACATTTTAATTTAATTATTCATTTTAGCTTCTGTTTTTTCAACGAAGAATATTTGTGAAATATTTCATCAAACTTATTATGATTAAAATTCCAAAAAATTATTCTGGCAAATCTAGAAAATCTGTAGAATCAAATTTAAATCTTATTTCAAAGTCTTTTGAATTTCTTTTAAAATTTTTGTTCTGGATAATCTAGAAGAAATAATGATTTGTCTTTTTTAGAAATATAGCTTGGTCCAATTTGTTGTATACTCTAACAAACGGCAGATTGGTTTTTACCATTTTTTTTACATGTCATCAAAATTCTAAAATTAATCTTAATCAGGAAACATTACTAATGATGTTCCATAAATTATTTTTTTCAAAAAGATTCAAATTAGCTAGTTTTTCTCAATTTTTTTCGGTTGAATTTTAAAGAGTCGAAATTGAACAGAAACTATGTTTCAAAATTAATTTTCTTTTTTGTCGTGTTTTCTCCTCTTTTAAACCGTTCAATTAAGTGTTTTTTTCATCATTTATTCTCTACAAAAAACCTTCCGTAAAAGGAAAAAAAATGTACGACGGAATGGCAGACAAAAATACCCTTTTTTTTATAAATACATATAGATTTATTTATCAAAGGTAAATTGAGCAAATTGGCTATTTCTGGCAATTTATTTAAGTGTGTATCAAACTGGTAGCCCTTCGTATTAATCAGTACCCAAGAAGTAGCTCTTGGTTTCAAAAAGGTTGGTGACCCCTGTTCCACACAGTAGCTCAGTTACAAAGGATGGGAAGGATAAGGTTGGAAAGAATAATGCACACAAGGGCACAAAAAAAGGCTGAAAACAAAAGGTATAAAGTAGACTTAAAAACAAACCATAGTAGCAATATTAAATATGACATACACTATATTGCCAAAAGTATTTGGCCACCCATCCAAATGATGAAAATCAGGTGTCCTAATCACTTGGCCCGACCACCGGTGTATAAAATCAAGTACTTTGGCATAGAGACCGTTTCTACAAACAAAAGAATGGGCCACTTTCAGTGATTTCCAGCGTGTCACTGTCATAGGATGTCACCTGTGCAACAAATCCAGTCATGAATAGTCCCCGCTCCGAAATATCCCAAAGTCAACTATCGGCTTTACTGTAAGAAAATGGAAGAGTTTGGGAACAACAGCAACTCGTAAACTGACGGAGACGGATCAGCGGATGCTGAAGCGCATAGTGCAGAGAAGTCACTGACTTTCTGCACAGTCAGTTGCTACAGAGCTCCAAACTTCATGTGACCTTCCAATTAGCCCACGTACAGTACGCAGATAACTTCATGGAATCGCTTTCCATGGCCGAGCAGCTGCAGCTAAGCAATCATCACCAAGTCCAATGTAAAAAGTCGGATATAGTGGTGTAAAGAATGTTGCCAGTGCACTCTAGAGCCTTCTCTGGAGTGATAAATCCATCTGGAAATCTGATGGACGAGTCTGGGTTCGGAGGTTGCCAGGAGAACGGTACATTTCGGACTGCATTGGGCCGAGTGTGACATTTGGTGGTGGAGGAATTATGGTGTGGGGTTGCTTTTCAGAATTTGGGCTTGGCCCCTTAGTTCCAGTGAAAGGAACTATGAAATCTCCAGGATACCAAAATATTTTGGACAATTCCATACTCCCAATCTTGTGGGAACAGTTTGGAGCGGGCCCCTTCCTCTTCCAACATGACTGTGCACCAGTGCACAAAGCAAGGTCCATAAAGACATGGATGACAGAGTCTGGTATGGATGAACTTGACTGGCCTGCACAGAGTCCTGACTTGAACCCGATAGAATACCTGAGAGCCAGGCCTTCTCGGCCAACATCAGTGTGTGACCTCACCAAGGCGCTTTTGGAAGAATGGTCGAAAATTCCTATAAATACACTCTGCAACCTTGTGGACAGCCTTACCAGAAGAGTTGAAGCTGTAATAGCTACAAAAGGTGGACCGACATCATATTGAACCCTATGGGTTAGGAATGGGATGGCACTTCAAGTTCATATGTGAGTCAAGGCAGGTGGCCAAATACCTTTGGCAATATAGTGTATACGTAATATTTACATATTATATATACAAAGTATATTATATGTACTGATATATTGTATCATATTATATTAAATGATATTATATATACAATACTGTTGAGCATGTTGGTTTGTATAAAAAACAGGCTTCGCTGCACATCTTGAAATAAAGTCTAGAGCTCTGCCAACTATCCGTCAGTCAGGTACATATGTTTTTTTGTTTTTGTTTTTTTACAGAAAAAAAGCTAACCAAGCACCATATTGCTGTTTAAATCCCAAAAAGTGTAAAGCAACTAAATCATTGACTGCATTTGCACTGCAAGCCAAATCGACCCAAATTTTTTCCAGCATTTGCACTGCAAGTAAAATGTAAATCTTTTTAACTGTGTTTATTAAATAGTTATTAAGCAGTGGCACAAACATTCATGTCATTTCCAAAACAGAAAGTGCAAGCTTTTCAGAGACATTTTAAAACAAGCTATTAGTGCACTTTTGTGCATGATGTCACTAAGATGACATATCAAAACAACACTAAATTGCACTTTTTGTACAGAACACCACTACAATAGTTAAAAACAAATAAAGTGCACTTTTGCGCATGATGTCACACAAAATATTTCAAAAACTGTCAAATAAAATAATAATAGGAAATAGGAAATTAAATAGTGTATGTCCTTCAATATGTGGTAGGTCACTGCGGGCGTTATCTCCTTCTATTGTTGACTATTTTTTTCATACGTGTTGATCTGGAAATGGTTTCAAGCATTCTTCACTGTCTAGCGAGTGACTTTTCAAATGGTGCTACACATTAGCAGTGCTGCTACTTTCTGTAGCAACGCTTTTACTTGACCTATTACTGTTGTTTGTTCAACATCTTCCCGCTTGAAGCCAAACCACCGCCAAACGATGGACCCCATGCTGTTTTTCTTGGGAATTAATTTTTCCTTTATTTGTTACCAGATTTGCACCTTCTTTCTCTCGTATTGCCACTCGCAGGGCTCCGCTAGCATCACAGCTAATGTTACCCATGCCACTACCTCTCTGCTCTGCGAGAGCGTGCAGTATGTGACATATGTAAGAAGGTGCGCTTGTTTTATGCCTCTGTGAGAAGGAGAGACAGGAAAGAATGAGAAACGTCTGAAGTGTAATGCCCGCAGCTAAAAGCAACTGCGTGAGAACCTATACTCGAATACCACGATATAGTAATTTTCTACATCGCACAGAGACAAACCCGCAATATATCGAGTATATTCGATATATCGCCCAGCCCTACTTAAAACTGAGTGTTTTTTTTACATGAAAATAAATCAAAGTAATATTTTTTTTCTGTTTTAATAACATGCTCAAGTGAACACTAGCCAATGGGTATAGACCAAAGAAGTCCAAAACTAATATAGACACAGGGGCAGTATGAAAGAATCCAAATGGCCCAATCAATGGTTCACAGCAGCTTGGACGCATCTGGAGTGAGGGGTTCAAGAGCATCATGCAAGTGAGATAATGGAATGGAATGCCATTGTCACCAACTACTTCATTTGGTTGACTGTTCAATAGTTGACCTGCAGTAAGGATGGATGTTCTGCCAACAGAGTCTTTCCTGGTGGTGGATATCATAAGGACATGGCGAGACATGGAGACCCTATAGCGGGTTGCTCTTCAAATGACGTATGGCTGTGGAAACAAGGTTTTCAGGCCATGAGGGCACAAGTATAATGTATGAATGGATATATATTAGGGGTGTAATGGTACACAAAAATTTCGGTTCGGTGCGTACCTCGGTTTAGAGGTCACGGTTTGGTTAATTTTCGGTACAGTAAGAAAACAACAAATTATAAATTTTTGGGTTATTTATTTACCAAATTTGTAAACAATGGCATAACATACATATACACACACGGTCCATTGCCATGGTTAATGTGGTCAACATGTATAAAATAAAAACTAAATAAGATAAGAATGGTTTCTTAACAAACCTCTCTACGTATAAAGTGTTTTTTTTTATTGACTGATTGAGACTTTTATTAGCCTGGCTAACTTGGCAGTAGGAGGATATAAGCGCTCATTTTCTTCCACCATAGAAGTGGGTCAAAATCTAGTTTTTAATGCAATATGGACTTGAAACTGCTGCTATAAAAACATTTGTTATTGCTTTAGCCCTACCTGACTCGCTGAGAAGAGGCTGCTTCAATGTGGTGGTAACGCTTCAAATGGGTTTGCATGTGTTATGAGAGTGGCGTATGTGTGTGTGTGGCCCTTTAATATGTGACAGCATGTGAGATGAGTGACGTCAGTGAGTGTGTGGGCGAGCGAGGTGAGGGAGTGTAGCGTGAGTGCGGGAGTGGCTAGTGTTTTGTCGGATTGGCTCAATAAAGCCACGATTTGCAACTAATCCCCGGACTCTTCATTTACCCCTGAGTCCGGAGCTGTGGAGACCCACTGTCGGGTAAAGTGAAGTGTGTTTCCCCCGAGAGTACATCAGCCCTGGAGGACCGTCTCCCCTGCGCTCCTCGACTACGGTTTGGGAGCCGGAAGCAGGAAAGGTGCAACACATGTTTGACGTGTTGTCAGAAGCAGCTGCTGAACAATATCAGCAAACATCCGTCCTCCATTGTTGTATCGCGCAGCCAAAGTGTTCCCAAACGGGAGATCTTAACTGGCTTTTACATGTTGTCCTAGCCCGGTCGCTACTAGCATGTGTACTCGTTCGGTACACCTCCGAACCGAACCGAAACCGTATCCACTTCCACTGGTGAGTTGCGTCTTATCCTGCGCACACAAATTACATGGATTGCACAAAGATGGCGATAAATGATAAAAGTCGCAAACAGGTCGCATTCAGGTTGCATTTCCATTGAAACTGCAGTCACATTTGAAAAGATCACATTCAAATCGGAGTCGGAATACCTCCTGGCCCAAATCTGATGCGAATAGATCAGTTTTTAAGCACTTTGGAGCAATTAGACTAGCCCAAAATATCTGATATGTGTCACTTGTGGGCAAAAAAAAATATCTGATATAGTGCACAGTAGAGGTGTAACGGTACACAAAAATTTCAGTTCGGTACGTACCTCGGTATAGAGTTCTTGGTTCGGTTCATTTTCGGTACAGTAAGAAAACAACAAAATATACATTTTGGGGTTATTTATTTACCACATTTGTAAACAATTGCTTTCTCCTTTTAACATTGGGAACACTATAATAATTCTGCCCATTTTAATCAAGATTAAATAGCCTCAAATTGTTGCTCGGATTAAATAAAATGACAAAACTTTTCTTCTACATATAAAAAGTGCAACAATAAACATTTTCAAGTCAACTCGACTATTATCGACGATGATTGAACTCATCATGCTTAATTTATCACAGCATTTGGAAAGCCTGTAGTTGATTTTTATCATGTAAATGTTATATTTTTATCAACATGTGATAGCAGGGACCCTGCCATTCAAAGCTTTTTTGTTTGTAAAACACACACACGCACACACACACACACACACACACACACCGCAAAATTAGCTAACGTTACGCTAAAACCTAATTAGCCTTCACCTCAAACCAGAACTGCGAGCGAGCTGAGCTGCAGTTGAAGTTTCTAGAAGGTCAACAGGCTCATGGTGATGTTAGTAGTAGTTGACTGGGAGGTGTTTATTATCATTTGGGGAGAGTACGCAGCCTTACGCTCACCTGCTAAACACCTATCTGCTCGATGCTGAAGCATTTTCTACATGCGCTCTGAATACGCACTGCTGATTGGCTGTTACTGATATAAATATATGTAACCATTCAGATGGTTGTGTGGGTGGGACAATGCTGGGTGCTGAGACAGAAGAAGCAAAGCAGGTTGTTAAGACTTTAGCTTCGGAACTCGTTCGGTACACCCCCGTACCGAAACGGTTCAATACAAATACACGTACCGTTACACCCCTAGTGCACAGTTTAAACGGGGCCATTGGGATCTTGTCTAAATGAAACGGGATTGGTGGGAATATTTTTGCCTTCCGCCTGAGTAAGTTCACAATGCACACCTGCGGCGGCACACTGCTGTGATCACTCAGTCAGTCCGTCATTTGTCTGTTTTGAAAAATTACTGGCAATTAAAATGAGTCATCCAGTATTACAAAGCAGCAAGTGTATGGATCCTTTTAATGCTGGCCATGTGGAGACACTGCATACAGAGTTCAATATAAATAAGACCACTTCGACACTAAGGTTATCCAAGGTAAATCCAACCTAACCTTATGTGTGTCCAAATAGTGTATGTCCTTCACTATGTGGTAGGTTACTATGTGTGTCCAATGTGTTTCCACGCACACACATAGGTCGTTGAAGACCCCCTCCCCCGCCGCTCAGCGCCCTAATACGCATGCGCGGAAAATGCGCACATCATAGTCACCTCCAGTGTTGCTTTGTGTGCAAGTTCTTAAAGGGGAACATTATCACCAGACCTATGTAAGCGTCAATATATATCTTGATGTTGCAGAAAAAAGACCATATATTTTTTTAACCAATTTCCGAACTCTAAATGTGTGAATATTGGCGAATTAAACGCCTTTCTGTTTATCCCCCTCTGAGCGATGACGTCAGAACGTGACGTCACATCGGTACTCAACGCCATTTTTCCCTACCACATCACACGCATCTAGTCAAATCAGCTCTGTTATTTTCCGTTTTTTTGACTGTTTTCCGGTACCTTGGAGACATCATGCCTCGTCGGTGTGTTGTCGGATCAGGGACGGATTCAAGTTGATTTACGTAGAATGTGCATCGATGCTAACATGCTATTTAGGCTAGCTGTGTACCTATTGCAGCATTATGCCTCATTTGTAGCTATATTTACATCCAGCCTTTCCCTCCATCCACATTTAATGCCAAACAAACACTCAGCAATCGACGGATTTAAGTTACTCCAGTGTCAAGAGATGCGAAAGTCCCTCAAAGCAGATGCATTCCCAATGATAAAGTCAAAGAAATCACAAAGGTGAGTTTTGTTGATGTTATTGACTTATGTGCTAATCAGACATATTTGGTCGCGGCATGACTGCCAGCTAATTGATGCTAACATGCTATTTAGGTTACATGTATGTACATATGAAACTATATTTATATCCAGCGTTTTTTTCCACCCACATTTAATGCGAAACAAACACTTACCAATTGACGGGTTTAAGTTGATCCAGTGTCAACGCGAAAGTCCTGATCGGTTGGTCTGCACATTTTACCGGCGATGCTAACACAGACATGCATGGCCGAATAGCGCCAATAGCTACTCGCTCAATAGCTTCAGTTTCTTCTTCAATTTCCTTTCCTCCATACTCCAACCATCTGTTTCAATACATGCGTAATCTGTTGAATCGCTTAAGCCACTGAAATCAGAGTCTGAATCCAAGCTAATGTCGCTATATCTTGCTGTGCTATTCGCCATTGTTTGTATTGGAATCGCTATGTGACGTCACAGGGAAATGGACAGTGGCTTAAGCAAATAGCGAAAATCAAGCACTTTAAAGCTTTTTTAGGGATATTCCGGGACGGGTAAAATTTTGAAAAAAAAATTCAAAAAATAAAATAAGCCACTGGGAACTTATTTTTATTGGTTTTAACCCTTCTGAAATTGTGATAATGTTCCCCTTTAAATGTAACTTATCTGAACAATATCCAGTGTTGTGGTATTTCAATTACCTGGAATCCAGTGTGTTGTGGGGTCCTATTGTAGTGAATCACATTTGAGACATCATAAAATAATCAAATCTTTTAATAAACCCGTGACAAAGAACATTTTACAACAATAAATCTCGGGATATAGATATCTGGTCAGGACACTCCTCACTCTTTTGCCTTCACCTTCATTCTCCATTCCTTTTTGGTGACTTGATATACACTGGGCCTAGACCAGGGGTCGGCCACCCAACATGTTGAAAGAGCCATATTGGACCAAAAATACAAAAAACTAATCTGTCTGGAGCCGCAAAAAGTTAAAGGTCTTATGTATGTGTTATAATGAAGGCAACAAAATTAGTAAGTGTCTCAAAGGGTTTGATAATGTGGGGGATAGGCCCGAAGCTTAAACAGCAAACAAAGTGGTTTTAGTACAAAAGGTTTATTTACCCATATTCAAAAGTACAAGTTGGGTTGAATTGCCAATGCAAACAGACAGCATCCTCCGAAGGATCCAGAATCAAGCAAAATCCTGCAAATCATATCAAATATTGGTCTCCTGGCTTTTTATATGTTTCCCTCATGTGTCAAGGTCTAGTTGTTTTGCAACTGCCTGCCCCACAACAACCATGGATCCCATCCATCCATCCATCCATCATCTTCCGCTTATCCGAGGTCGGGTCGCGGGGGCAGCAGCCTAAGCAGGGAAGCCCAGACTTCCCTATCTCCAGCCACTTCGTCTAGCTCTTCCCGGGGGATCCCGAGGCGTTCCCAGGCCAGCCGGGAGACATAGTCTTCCCAACGTGTCCTGGGTCTTCCCCGTGGCCTCCTACCAGCTGGACGTGCCCTAAACACATCCCTAGGGAGGCGTTCGGGTGGCATCCTGACCAGATGCCCGAACCACTTCATCTGGCTCCTCTCGATGTGGAGGAGCAACGGCTTTACGTTGAGCTCCTCCCGGATGGCAGAGCTTCTCACCCTATCTCACCCTACCATGGATCCCTTAGTCATAAAAAACAGTCATAACATTTTGTAGACTGGTTAGAGCGACCCCAAATTCAACGTTCCCCTACATATGATCCTTTGGTTCTGAATAGGAAAAAAAGAAAAGAGCAGACCTCTTAAGGCTTTTGACAGATTTTCTTTTAGGACTTCAACAGACACAAAATATGGTATAAAAGTCATAAATTCCACTACAATAATTCCTGGAAATGACTGCCTTAAAACTGCCAAAGGTATTGATGTGTGTGCCCAAGTTGAAGGAAAGAACAGGTTGTCTTCTTCTTATGGATTTATTACAATCGTTGCAAGCTGGGTAATGTTTACTGTGGTCTGGAACAACATGGCACACAATAAGAAATGCAGCCAATATTACTTACAGATAAAGTGTCATGAGATATGCAAATATGAATTAAATACACAGAGGACATAAGAAAAGGAAATGAAATAAACTCAAATATACCTACAAACGAGGCGTAATGATACAATATGTACACACAGCTGGCCTAAATAGCATGTTAGCGTGGATTATTCACACTCCACGCAAGTCAGTAACATCAACAAAGCTCACCTTGGTGCATTCACACACAGCATAAAACGTTTGGTGGACAAAATGAGGAAAAAGAAGGAGTGGCATTAAACACGTCTTTCTGTGGCAAAGACGGAGAAAGTTGTACACGTAAACCCCACGTGTGCAGCTCTTTAGCGCCACCCTGGTGGCTCTCTGGAGCTTTTTCAAAAATATATGAAAAATGGAAAAAGATGAGAGGACAAAAACATATTTTTTGTTTTAATATGGTTTCCCTAGGAGGACAAACATGACACAAAGCTCCCTAATTGTTATAAAGCACACTGTTTATATGAAACATGCTTCACTGATTCGAGTATTTGACGAGCTCCGCTTTGTCCTACAAATTTTGGCGGTCCTTGAACTCGCCGTAGTTTGTTTAAATGTATAACTTTCTCCGACTTTCTAGGATGTGTTTTATGCCACTTCTTTTTCCGTCTCATTTTGTCCACAAAACTTTTAACGTTGTGCATGAATGCACAAAGGTGAGTTTTGTTGATGTTATTGACTTGTGCTATTTAAATGCTATTTAGGCTAGCTGTATGTACATATAGCATTATTATGTCTCATTTGTAGGTATATTTGAGCTCATTTAGTTTACTTTAAGTCCTCATAATTCAATTTATATCTCATGACACACTATCTATATGAAATATGGCTTTTGTTTTTTTGCGGCTCCAGACTGATTTTTTTTTGTATTTTTGGTCCAATATGGCACTTTCAACATTTTGGCTTGCCGACCCCTAACGTATACCAACAGCGGTGAGTTCAAGGACCGCGAAAATTAGTAGGACAAAACAGCACCGGCCAAATACTGTCATCAGTGAAGCATAAACACGAACATACTAAACAGTGGGCTTTATAGAAATTAGTAAGATTGGTGTTATGTTTGTCGTCCTACAGAAATATAAATAAAACAATAAATATATTTTTGAAAAAGCTCCAGGGAGCCACTAAGGCTGTGCTAAAGAGCCGCATGCGGCTCGAGAGCCACGGGTTGCTGACCCCCGGCCTAGGCGTTGAGTCCGCGACAATAACTGATACAGTCTGCTTTGCCAATCCAAAAGCATTCGCCGTTTTCCGTAGTCAAAAGCACACACTACCTTTTTTATAACATGCACGGGAGCTTGCATTCTCGTTGACTCTCCTTCAACAAATGGACAAAGTTTTTCGCTAAGTAAAATCACAGCTGACCTCCACATTTGAAAGTTCTCTTGCCGTCTGAGAAGTGTTGTATCCCAAATAGCTGCAATCACTTTCTCTTAAGGTATTCATGTGTGATTTCCACAAGCCTCTGTATAGACCAGGGGTCTGCAACCTGCGGCTCTCGTTAGCGCCTCCTTAGTGGCTCCCTGGAGCTTTTCAAAAATGTACGAAAACAGAAAAAGATGAGGAATAAGTATATTTTTGTTTTAATAGGGTTTCTTTAGGAGGACAATCCCACTATTTATATTAAACAGACTTTTCTGATGAGAGGATTTGGCGAGTGCCGTTTTGTCTTACTCATTTTAGCAGTCCTTGAACTCACCGGAGTTTGTTTACATGTACAATTTTCTTGTTTAATGCAAGACTTTCTTCTTCTCATTTTGTTTACCAAACTATTCATGCTGTGTGTGAATGCACAAATGTGAGCTTTTGTTGATGTTATTGACCTGTATGGAGTGTATTACTTCAAGAGAATCAATGCTAACAGGCTATTTAGGATAGCTTTATGTACATATTGCATCATTATGCCTCACTTGTATATATATTTGAGCTCATTTAATTTTTCCTATGTCCTCTGTCTATCTAATTTATATCGGCATTTCTTGTGACTTATTATCTGTATGTAATATTGGCTGCATGTCTGATAGTGGTTTGTGTGCCATGTTGTTCCAGACCACAGCAAACATTAACTAGCTGGTGGAGATTGTTATAAATCCATTCAAAGAAGACAGCCCGCCATTTTCTTTAACTTGGACCTTCGGCCATTCTAAGCCAGTAATATCTAAACATTGTCTCGTCCTTTAAGAAGCCTCTGTTTTACTAATGTTTTCCAATTTTGTAAAAATGGATAGAATAAATATTATATTTCAATATTTCGGTCAACGAAGATTTGTGTCTGTCAGGCTTGTTTGTTTGTGTTTTAGTTTTTCCTCTGTGTGTGTTTAGTATTTCCAGTTTTTAGTTCCTGTCAGCCCTCTTATTTTGTCTGTTTCCTGTTTTTTTTCCCAGTGCGCTGTTTCTCCTCAGCTGCGGCTGATTGGCACCTGGCCACACCTGGTGTCAATCAGCCCGCTCCTATTGGTACCTGTTTTTGTCCTCCAGTCAAGGCTGGATTATTGTCATGTCGATGTCGCTCTTGTCGTTGCTACCCTGTCGTGTCGTATCATGTCTTGTCAATGCAGCGTTGCAGTAAGCTTTATTTGATTGCGGTTTTTAGCTTACTGCCTTTTGTTCCCTGCTTCCAAGTTTGTTTTCATATTACATGTACGACTTCTGTTTCCTGCTCGAGACCTGCTAGCTTCCACGCTAGGCTTTTTTGTTTTTGCCAACTTCCATGCTAAGCTCTGTTTATTTTCTAATTCCCATGGTAGCTCTTTTTGTTTGTTATCCGCCCATGTGCGCGCTTTTTGTTGTACCTCTTTGGTTTGTTCTTGTTTTAGTATTTTTAGTAAATCATGTTTTCTCACTCCATGCCTGCTTCCATCTCTGCATCTTGGGGTTGGTCACAAACTAAATTTGACGGTGTCAGCCTGCAACACAGTCATTTTGATAGTAGGCTAACATAGCTAATATAGACACTTACGTCATCTGTTGCCTTCATTATAACACTTATATACAGTGAGGCAAAAAAGTATTTAGTCAGCCACCGATTGTGCAAGTTCTCCCACTTAAAATGATGACAGAGGTCTGTAATTTTCATCATAGGTACACTTCAACTGTGAGAGACAGAATGTGAAAAAAAATTCCAGGAATTCACATTGTGGGAATTATAAAGAATTTATTTGTAAATGATGGTAGAAAATAAGTATTTGGTCAACCATTCAAAGCTCTCACTGATGGAAGGAGGTTTTGGCTCAAAATCTCACGATACATGGCCCCATTCATTCTTTCCTTAACACGGATCAATCGTCCTGTCCCCTTAGCAGAAAAACAGCCTCAAAGCATTATATTACCACCCCCATGCTTCACAGTAGGTATGGTGTCCTTGGGATGCAACTCAGTATTCTTCTTCCTCCAAACACGACAAGTTGAGTTTATACCAAAAAGTTATATTTTGGTTTCATCTGACCACATGACATTCTCCCAATCCTCTGCTGTATCATCCATGTATCCATTTTGGTATAAACTCAACTCGTCGTGTTTGGAGGAAGAAGAATACTGAGTTGCATCCCAAGAACACCACAACTACTGTGAAGCATGGGGGTGGAAACATCACGCTTTGGGGCTGTTTTTCTGCTAAGGGGACTGGACGATTGATCCGTGTTAAGGAAAGAATGAATGATTTTTGAGCCAAAACCTCCTTCCATCAGTGAGAGCTTTGAATGGTTGACCAAATACTCATTTTCCACCCTAATTTACAAATAAATTCTTAAAAATTCCTACAATGTGAATTTCTGGATTTTTCTTTCACATTCTGTCTCTCACAGTTGAAGTGTACCTATGATGAAAATTACAGACCTCTGTCATCATTTTAAATGGGAGAACTTGCACAATCGGTGGCTGACTAAATACTTTTTCGCCCCACTTAATGGCTTTTCAATTTTTGCGGCTCCAGACAATTTTTTATTTTTTTTGTATTTCTCGTCCAATATTGATGGCTCTTTCAAAATTTTGGGTTGCCAACCCCTGACAAGGCCTACGATAACGCATTTATTTCAGAATATCACCATCCTTTCTTTTGCCCTGTGATTTTGATTTCTTTCAATATGATTTCCCAAGAGCAGCAAAACTTGAAATACACTACTTTTTAAATTTTACCATACACATTAGGTCTATTTGCACCAAGTATCGCATCGGTAACGTCGATACCAGCCTGAGTTTTACTCAGATCGGAAAGAAAATCAGTGGTATCTCACATTCCTACAGGTAAACCCACTACAGGAGCTCTCAGTCGCGGATGCGGACTTTCTCTTCTTAGCGTGTGGACATCCATTTTCAAAGAAACAAGAGCACTTTTTTAGAATCCATTTTAAGTGTGGCAAAGTAGAATGAAGCTGGATAATACCTGGGAATACTTCCTGTGTATTTCTCCCAGGACCCCACCTACTGTTCCACACGTGAGGCCCAGATTCCAATTGGATACCAGCAAGGGGGAACATTTTAATGAATTAATATGCGTCGTCCCAATTAGCCTCTGCACTTGAGTAATTATCACCGCCTGCGCACACGTTAACAGGCTGGAAATCGGGACAGCCCATTGCAACCCAAAGGATCGTGGAACTTATTTTTAAGCTGTGGGAGGTCAATGTCTTCGTCTTCGTCTTCTTCTTCTCCTGCACGTTAATTAGCCGCAATTCATTTGTGTGGAAAATGTGATGTGACAGATGAGCGGTCGGGTATCTTAATTCCTTCCATCTCGCCCCTCGAGGGATGTGGGGGACGGGGGAGGGGGGGTGTTGTTGGAAAGCGGTTTGTTTCCGACACATGATTATTGTAATCTGCTTTCATTGCTAACTGTGGTTAATAGAAAGGTCCGCCCTCAGACGATGTCGGTAGCTGCAAAGTACAAACCCCGTTTCCATATGAGTTGAGAAATTGTGTTAGATGTAAATATAAACAGAATACAAATCGGTTTCAACCCATATTCAGTTGAATGCACTACAAAGACAACATATTTGATGTTCTAACTCCTAAATTTTATTGTTTTTTTGTAAATAATAATTACCTTAGAATTTCATGGCTGCAACATGTGCCAAGGTAGTTGGGAAAGGGCATGTTCACCACTGTGTTACATCACCTTCTCGTTTAACAACACTCAATAAACGTTTGGGAACTGAGGAAACTAATTTTTGAAGCTTTGAAAGTGGAATTCCTTCCCATTCTGGTTTTATGCAGAGCTTCAGTCGTTCAAAAGTCCGGGGTCTCCGCTGTCGTATTTTACGCTTCATAATGTGCCACACATTTTAGATGGGAGACAGATTTGGACTGCAGGCGCGCCAGGAAAGTACCCGCACTCTTTTTTACGGAGCAGCGCAGTTATAACACGTGCTGAATGTGGCTTGGCATTGTCTTGCTGAAATAAGCAGGGTCGTCCATGAAAAAGACAGCGCTTAGATGGCAGCATATGATGTTCCAAAACCTGTTTGTACCTTTCAGCATTAATGGTGCCTTCACGGATGTGTAAGTTACCCATGTCTTGGGCACTAATGCACCCCCATACCATCACAGATGCTGGCTTTTGAACTTTGCATCGAAAACAGTCTGGATGGTTCGCTTCCCCTTTGGTCCGGATGACACGATATAGAATATTTTCAAAAACAATTTGAAATGTGGACTAATCAGACCACAGAACACTTTTCCACTTTGCATCAGCGCATCTTAGATGATCTCGAGCCCAGAGAAGCCGGCGTCGTTTCTGGATGTTGTTGATAAATGGCTTTCGCTTTGCATAGTAGATCTTTAACTTGCACTTACAGATGTAGTGCCGAACTGTATTTAGCGACAGTGGTTTTCTGAAGTGTTCCTGAGGCCATGTGGTGATCTCCTTTAGAGATGGTTTTTTTATACAGTGCTGTCTGAGGGATCGAAGGTCACGGTCATTCAATGTTGGATTCCGGCCATGCCGCTTACGTGGAGTGATTTCTCCAGATTCTCTGAACCTTTTGATGATATTATGAACCGTTGATGTTGAAATCCCTGAATTTCTTGCATTTGCACTTTGAGAAACATTTTTCCTAAACTGTTTGACTGTTTGCTCACGCAGTTGTGGACAAAGGGGTGTACCTCGCCCCATCCTTTCTTGTGAAAGTATTTTTTGGGAAGCTGTTTTTATACCCAAACATGGCACCCACCTGTTCCCAATTAGCCTGCACACCTGTGGGATGTACCGTATAAGTGTCTGATGAGCATTCCTCAACTTTATTTTTCTTTTTTTGCCACCTTTCCCACTTCTTTGTCACGTTTTGCTGGCATCCAATTCTAAAGTTAATGATTATTAGCAACAAAAAAAAAATTCTTATCAGTTTGAACATCAAATATGTTGTCTTTGTAGCATAGATAGATAGATAGTACTTTATTGATATTCAACTGAATACGGGTTGAAAAGGATTTGCAAATCATTGTATTCCGTTTATATTTACATCTAACACAATTTCCCAACTTATATAGAAACGGGGGTTTGTAAGTATACATATCTCAACTGACAGAATTTAATATAAATCTGCAAATATTTGTTTTAATGGCATGGATGTGGAGTTATAGATTGTCTGATGTACATTTCATCCACCTCCTAATATTTATCTTTAATAAACGGGTACCGATTTGCAATAATAGTGTTCTGATAAAGAGCTTGGTTTTGTAACCTTAGGTGAAAGTAAACAAGAATGGGTAGGGTTGGGTTTAATGATGCTGACGTGGCGATGGAGTGACGTTGGCGGCGACGGAGAGGGGGGGTGGGGCAACGTCTGAATGAGTCAAAGCAAACATGACAGTAGAGCGTCAGGGTGGGAACAACTGGAATGGCTGACGGTGGCCTTTGGCATCTCGCACGCTTTAATTAAAAAAGACTGGCTGGCTATGCACAAGCAGGGAGGGAAGAAGGAAGAGGCTGTTGCTATGGTGACCAAGTTTGGGTAGATGGTGATCTTGGATCGGTTTGAGAGGGGTGGAGGGCAGCAATATATTCCGTCGTACTATTCATGAGTCAAAGTAAGCACACTTCAGACTGTAGAGTAAAACCGATTGATTTTTGTCATTGGACATTTAAATTATCCTCCATTGGGATCCAATATTACCGTATTTTTCGGACTATAAGTCGCAGTTTTTTTCATAGTTTGGCCGGGGGTGTGACTTATTTGTGAAATTATTAACACATTGTGGAGGGGCGTGGTCCACGCGATCCCTGCGGGCGGGGCACGTGTGGGAGCCGGCTGGGAAGCGGACGACAGGTGAGTGGATACCTCAGCTGGAACGAGTTATCTAATCACCTGTCTCTTTAGTAGCAGCGTTGGTGACGGCAGAAGGAGGAGGAGAACCAGCCGCAGAAGCAGACAAGCGCAACAGACCAAGAGCGAGTCGAAGACAGCATTGAAGACGATGCCGACTGAAGGCGAACGAGGAGCGGAGCAGCTGAAAAGCAATCCGACCAAAAGGCAAAGCTTTATTGAAAAATAAACGAGAGTCAAACCTGCAAAAGCAATGTCCTTCCTTGATGGTCCATTCAACCCGCACGATGACGGCAGGAAGCCGTTCACACACATTACCGTAAAATATTAAATAATATTATTTAGCTCATTCACGTAAGAGGCTAGACGTGTAAGATTTCATGGGATTTAGCAATTAGGAATGACTATCTGTGTTTGCCCTGCGATGAGGTGGTGACGTGTCCAGGGTGTACCCCGCCGTCCACCCGATTGTAGCTGAGATAGGCACCTGCACCCCCCCCCCGTGACCCCAAAGGGAATAAGCGGTAGGAAATGGATGGAGTGACAGATTGTTTGGTAAACGTATAGCATGTTCTATATCAGGGGTAGGGAACCTATGGCTCTAGAGCCAGATGTGGCTCTTTTGATGACTGCATCTGGCTCGCGGGTATATCTGAGCTGACATTGCTTAACAGGATAAGTAATGAATAATTCCACTTGTAATCATAGAGTTAAAAATAACATTCAAAATATAAAACATTCTCATGCATTCTTATGTTCAAGAAGTTGTGTTAATGGTAAGAAGTAATTTATTTGTTATTGGTTAGTGTTGGGCTTGCCCTCCTGGGGGTTCTTCAGACCACCAAGCACCGACATTAGTGCCTGTTTTAGGGTAAAAGATTGTTGTTGTTTTTCAATTAGTCTCTCAGTTGCTTTCCAGCAATTGTCTTTTTCTCTTTCGTCCTCACTCGCGCTCTGGCTCCAGCCCAAACCCTGTTTCTCCTCCTGGCTGCTGCTTATAACAGAGCGACAGGTGATAAGATAAAAAGGCCCAGTTGGGCCATTGTCCTGGCAACATCCCGCTTTGCTGCAGGCCCGCAGGCTACGCCCCCTCGACAGTTTGCTTAAGAATAACAATGTTATTACAAAGAATAAGAGACCTATTATACTCTGGAAATGTTGGTCTTACTTAAAAATGCACGCGTTTAGTTGTGTTCAGTGTTAAAAAAAATATTATATGGCTCTTAGGGAAATACATTTTAAAATATATGGCTTATTGGCTCTCTCAGCGAAAAAGGTTCCCGACCCCTGTTCTATATGTTATAGTTATTTGAATGACTCTTACCATAATATGTTACGTTAACATACCAGGCACCTTCTCAGTTGGTTATTTATGCCTCATATAACGTACACTTATTCAGCCTGTTGTTCACTATTCTTTATTTATTTTAAACTGCCTTTCAAATGTCTATTCTTGGTGTTGGATTTTATCAAATAAATGTCCCCCAAAAATGAGACTTATACTCCAGTGCGACTTATACATGTTTTTTTGCCTTTTTTGTTATGCATTTTCGGCAGGTGCGACTTATACTCCGGAGCGACGTATACTCCGAAAAATACGGTACCAGCTTTATGACAAAATACTGGAAGTACTCTAATTAAGGCATTTATTTGATTAACTGAGTACCCCATACTTGTCGGTTACATGGTCTACAAAAGCAAAAACATTTTATTGTCTGTTCAAACGCTGTGGCTGTGGGTAGCGTTTTGAAGTTTTTATTCACTCCACCAGATAGTGGTCAACAGTCCAGCTGTATAGCTGTATTGTTGTGATCCGATATCCGGATCATTCCATATTTATGTTTTGTTCCATTATTGTATCACATTCTGTTGTTTGGACTTCCTTATTTCCTGTTTATTCTGTCACCATGGTAGCTTATTAGTTCACCTGCCCCTTGATTTCTACGCACACCTGTTTCTCATCATCGACTCCATTATTTAAGCCCGCCCTTTTTCGTCATTCATTGTCGGACTCTACTGTGAGGCTTTGTTCCTCCGAGGATGCGTCGAGCAAGAACACAGCGTGAAGGTAAGAAATAAAGTATTTATCTAACGAATAAAAGGCTAAGGAACAAAAACACTGGGGCTAACAGAAAGGTAAACAATAAACGTTTGGGAACTGAGGAAACTAATTGTTGAAGATTTGAAAGTGGAATTCTTTCCCATTCTTGTTTTATGTAGAGCTTCAGCCGTTCAACAGTCTGGGGTCTCCGCTGTCGTATTTTACGCTTCATAATGCGCCACACATTTTCGATGGGAGACATGTCTGGACTGCAAGCGGGTCAGGAAAGTACCCGCACTCTTTCTTTATGAAGCCACGCTGTGGTAACACTTGTCTTGCTGAAATAAGCAGGGGCATCCATGATAACCTTGCTTGGGTGATAACATATGTTGTTCCAAAACCTGTATGGACCTTTCAGCATTAATGGTGCCTTCACAGATGTGTAAGTTACCCATGCCTTGGGCACTAATACACCCCCATACCATCACAGATGCTGGCTTTTGAACTTTGTGCCTATTACAATCCTAATGGTTATTTTCCTCTTTGTTCTGGAGGACACCACGTTCTCTGTTTCCAAATATAATTTGAAATGTGGACTCGTCAGACCACTTTGCTTCAGTCCATCTTAGGTGAGCTCGGGCCCAACTAAGTCGGCGGCGTTTCAGGATATTGTTGATAAATGGGTTTGGCTTTGCATAGTAGAGTTTTAACTTGCATTTATGGATGTAGCAACCAACTGTAGTTACTGACAGTGGTTTTATGAAGTGTTCCTGAGCCCATGTGGTGATATCCTTTACACACTGATGTCGGTTTTTAATGCAGTACCGCCTGAGGGGTCAAAAGTCCGCCATATCTTTGCTAACGTGCAGTGATTTTTCCAGATTCTCTGAACTTTTTGATGATTTTACGGACCGTAGATGGTAAATTCCCTAAATTCCTTGCAATAGCTCGTTGAGAAATGTTGTTCTAAAACTATTCGAAAATGTGCTTACAAAGTGGTGACCCTCACCCCATCCTTGTTTGTGAATTACTTAGCATTTCATGGAAGCTGCTTTTATACCCAATCATGGCACCCACCTGTTCCCAATTAGCCTGCACACCTGTGGGATGTACCATATAAGTGTCTGATGAGCATTCCTCAACTTTATTTTTCTTTTTTGGACACCTTTCCCAACTTCTTTGTCACGTGTTGCCGGCATCAAATTCTAAAGTTATGATTATTTGCATTAAAACATTTTTTATTAAGTTGACCATCAAATATGTTGTCTTTGTAGCATATTCAACTGAATATGGGTTGGAAATGATTTCCAAATGATTGTATTCCGTTCATATTTACATATTACACAATTACCCAGCTTATATGGAAACGGGGTTTGTACTTTCCAACAAAAACCGAGGTGCCACTGTTCGTCACGTATGTGCATCTGATTGCATTTGCTGATATGAAACTAATTCCGTGGCATGACCCCGCTCACCGACCCCCTGGAGCAACAACTTGGCTGGTGGCGGACAGCAGCGTCAGCAGCAGCTCATCGCTCTCCCAGGATGGGGGTGATTACTTGGCCACAGTATTGTGGCTCCTGCATCTAAATATAGCCCTCGCTGACGGGCCGGGGGGAGGGGCCGGGCTGCTGGGAGCGTGACGGCGGCGGCGGCGGTGATACAGGCGTGCAGTCGTCATTGATTTAGCAGCAAGGGCGAGACGGCTGATTAACATTTATGCGGCGGATGCGCCACATACTACCTGGTATGTCAATGGAGTTCTAACGTGAATGCATGAACTGCAAGCAGACGTACCTCATAAAATGCTTCCACAAATCGTAAGGACCAGATGAGTCGCCCGCCGGCCTGTTCTAAAAATAGGTCAAATAGCAGCACTTACCAGTGAGCTGCCTCTATTTTTTTAATTGTATTTATTTACGAGCAAGCTGGTCTCGCTTGGCTTGACATTTTTAATTCTAAGAAAGACAAAACTCAAATAGAATTTGAAAATCCAAGAAAATATTTTAAAGACTTGGTCTTCACTTGTTTAAATATATTAATTTATTTTTTACTTTGCTTCTTGTAACTTTCAGAAAGACAATTTTAGAGAAAAAATACAACCTTAAAAATGATTTTAGGATTTTTAAACACATATACGTTTTTACCTTTTACATTCCTTCCTCTTCTTTCCTGACAATTTTTGGCTGAGAGAGCCATGAAAACCATCCATCCATCCATTTTCTACCGCTTATTCCCTTTCGGGGTCGCGGGGGGCGCTGGCGCCTATCTCAGCTACAATCGGGCGGAAGGCGGGGTACACCCTGGACAAGTCGCCACCTCATCGCAGGGCCCACACAGATAGACAGACAACATTCACACTCAGATTCACACACTAGGGCCAATTTTAGTGTTGCCAATCAACCTATCCCCAGGTGCATGTCTTTGGAAGTGGGAGGAAGCCGGAGTACCCGGAGGGAATCCACGCAGTCACGGGGAGAACATGCAAACTCCACACAGAAAGATCCCGAGCCTGGATTTGAACCCAGGACTGCAGGACCTTCGTATTGTGAGGCAGACGCACTAACCCATCTGCCACCGTGAAGCCCCATGAAAACCAAATATTTTAAAATGTATTTCCGTGAGAGCAATATAATATTTCTTAACACTGAATATAACTAAATGCCTGCATTTTTTTTTTTTAGTAAGACCAACATTTTTAGAGTATTGTAGGTCTCTTATTATTTTTAATACCATTGTTATTCTGAAGCTAACCAATAATAAATAAAATACTTCTTACAATGAATGCGACTTCTTGAACAGGTGCGGTAGAACACGGATATTTTGACACTGTGACTACCAGCGTAGTGGGTGTTGATGAACGTGGACCCCGACTTAAACAAGTTGAAAAACTTATTGGGGTGTTAGCATTCAGTGGTAAATTGTACAGAATATGTACTGTACTGTGTAATCTACTAATAAACGTCTCAATCAATCAATCAAAAAAAGCACTTTATATGTAGAAAGGTTTTGTTAAGAAACCATTCTGAGCCTTATCTTATTTATTTTTTATTTTATATATGTTGACCACATTAATATATGTATGTTATGCCATTGTTTACAAATTTGGTAAATAAATAACCAAAAAATGTATATTTTGTTGTTTTCTTTCTGTACCGGAAATAAACCGAACCGTGACCTCTAAACCGAGGTACGTACCGAACCGACATTTTTGTGTACCGGCACACCACTAGATGAAAGTAATTGTTGCTATTTTTTATCATTTTTAATTATTTCACCTTTCAAGGTTTTCTTAAACCTTAACAAACCTTAACACATGTCTTCAACTCATCACTGAGCTTGTTTCACCATTTAACTCCTAAAACTGACATACATTTGTATTTTATATTTGTTCTTACTTTACATATTTCAAAAGTCAATATATAATTATAGTTATATTTTTCTCCTCTTAATTTGAATAACCTAAGAAAACAGGCTGGAAGGCTGTTGTTCTTTACTTGAAACATAATTTCCATTGTTTTTAAAAACACAATGTCTGAACATTTTGAAATATTTGAACTTATAAATAATGGATTGGTATGTTCTTAGTGGCACGCTTTGTGTATTATTCTAATGACCCTTTTTTGAAGTTTTATTGTTGGATCTATTTTTGTTTTATAAACATTTCCCCAAACTTCAACACAATATGTTAAATATGGAAAAATAAAAGAATAATAAAACATATGCAGGCATTTCTCATTCAGCTTGTGTCTTACGTTATAAAGAATAGCAATAGATTTGGATACTTTTCCCTTTATATATTCAATATGCGGTTTCCAACATTGTTTATCCATCCATCCATCCATCTTCTTCCGCTTATCCGAGGTCAGGTCGCGGGGGCAACAGCCTAAGCAGGGAAACCCAGACTTCCCGCTCCCCAGCCACTTCGTCTAACTCTTCCTGGGGGATCCCGAGGCGTTCCGAGGCCAGCCGGGTGACATAGTCTTCCCAACGTGTCCCGGGTCTTCCCCGTGGCCTCCTACCGGTTGGACGTGCCCTAAACACCTCCCTAGGGAGGCGTTCGGGTGGCATCCTGACCAGATGCCCGAACCACCTCATTTGGCTCCTCTCCATGTGAAGGAGCAGCAGCTTTACTTTGAGTTCCTCCCGGATGGCAGAGCTTCTCACCCTATCTCTAAGGGAGAGCCCCGCCACACGGCGGAGGAAACTAATTTCGCCCGCTTGTACCCGTGATCTTATCCTTTGGGTCATGACCCGAAGCTCATGACCATAGGTGAGGATGGGAACATAGATCGACCGGTAAATTAAGAGTTTTGCCTTCCGGCTCAGCTCCTTCTTCACCACAACGGATCGGTACAACGTCCGCATTACTGAAGACGCCCCACCGATCCGCTTGTCGATCTCACGATCCACTCTTCCCTCACTTGTGAACAAGACTCCGAGATACTTGAACTCCTCCACTTGGGGCAGTGTCTCCTCCCCAACCTGGAGATGGCATTCCACCCTTTTCTGGGCAAGAACCATGGACTCGGACTCGGAGGTGCTGATTCTCATTCTGGTCGCTTTACGTGAGAGCTGAAGATCCCGGTCAGATGAAGCCATCAGGACCACATCATCTGCAAAAAGCAGAGACCTAATCCTGCGGTCACCAAACCAGAACCCCTCAACGCCTTGACTGTGCCTAGAAATTCTGTCCATAAAAGTTATGAACAGAATCGGTGACAAAGGACAGCCTTGGCGGAGTCCAACCCTCACTGGAAATGTGTTCGACTTACTGCCGGCAATGCGGACCAAGCTCTGGCACTGATCGTACAGGGAGCTGACCGCCACAATAAGACAGTCCGGTACCCCATACTCTCTGAGCACTCCCCACAGGACTTCCCGAGGGACACGGTCGAATGCCTTCTCCAAGTCCATGAAGCACATGTAGACTAGTTGGGCAAACTCCCATGCACCCTCAAGAACCCTGCCTACAGTATAGAGCTGGTCCACAGTTCCACGACCAGGACAAAAACCACACTGTTCCTCCTGAATCCGAGGTTCGACTATCCGGCGTAGCCTCCTCTCAACTTCACCTGAATAAACCTTACCGGGAAGGCTGAGGAGTGTGATCCCGCGATAGTTGGAACACACCCTCCGGTCCCCCTTCTTAAAGAGAGGAACCAACACCCCGGTCTGCCAATTCAGAGGTACCGCCCCCGATGTCCATGCGATGCTGCAGAGTCTTGTCAACCAGGACAGCCCCACAGCATCCAGAGCCTTAAGGAACTCCGGTCGGATCTCATCTCATAGTTTATTAACAATTATTATTTCCAAGAATGTAGTTTCATATACTCTATCAATTTCCACTTGATTTCATTTTAATTTTGCTTCACAATTTGTCCTTGCACCACTAAACACCATACATTTAGTTGTCTTATCATTTAATGATAACTTATTAATATCAAACCATTTTTTTTAACTGAATTAACTCAACCTCGATGATCCTCAACTCAAATGATCAATTATTTAATCGTTGGACAGCCCTAAAACACATACTCTAGCTTCTGCATGTCTAGTTAGCCAGCATTAATACTCGAGACTTGCAGAAGTGCGTTAATTGGATATAGATGGCTACCCTTACAGAGGCAGTCGAGGGAAAATTAGCTTTTTGCATTGAAGGAAGTCCACTGGGAGCATGTGTAGGAGTTGTATCAAGACAGTATTTAACACACAAACTAGGAGAAAATAAAACTAAATTAACCCAAGCCAGGAAATGCCATTCTACTTCATTCCTGTAGGGGTCAGTAATGCAAGTGCCAACTGCAGCAATCTTGCCCCCCTCTCCAGAATGTGTTGTATCACTGCCCCCGATCCAAGTGGACTGTAACAGGGTGAATTTTAAATGTTTTTTTGTTTTTTTTGTGTGTGTATATATGTATGTGTGTATATGTATGTATATGTGTATGCATATGTATCTATATATATATATATATATATATATATATATATATATATATATATATATGTGTGTGTGTGTGTGTGTCACGCCTATGGTTCATGTTTTGTTTTGGTCATGCTATGTTTCATTTTTTGGACATTTAGTTCTGTTTTGCATTTCCTTGTTTGTCTTGTTACCATGCCAACTGATTTAGTTTCCATCCGTCATGTCTGATCATGAGTTTTGTATGGCCATACTACCCTGAGCATCCCTAATTGTATCTGTTCTTAAAGCTAAGCATTGTCTGTCCTGGTTAGTACTTGGATGGGACACTGCCTAGGATTACCAGGTGCTTTTGACCTTTGGACTCTAAGTTCCTTTTTTTCGACTCCCTGTTTTGTTACCATGACGACCAATCAGTTCACCTGTCTTTTCTCACGCCTGTTTTCACTTATCATGTTCATTATTTAAGCCACAGTTACCAGGTAGTCAGTCTGGCAACATCACCTCCTTCACAACCTCGATTATCTGCTTCATGCCTTGCTCTGCTGTTCATTTTGTCCACATAAGTTTTTGTCATTCATGCCATAGCACAAGTGTTTTGTTTCATGTTTATAGTTTATAGCCTCTGTGCTAGTCTTTTGTTTCACACCCCAAGTTTTGTACCTCCATTGTGAGCGCTTTTTGTTTGTTCTTGTTTTTAGTTTATGAGTAAATAAATTAAATATGTACTTACCTTCACGCCGTTTCCACTCCTTTCGCTTCGCACCTCGGGAAAACAACCCAAGACCTAGTCCAAGCCTGACAATATATATATGTATGTCTGTGTGTATATATATACATGCATGTGTGTGTGTGTATATATATATATATATATATATATATATATATACCGTATTTCCTTGAATTGTTGGGGTGGTAATTAATTTAAAACCTCTTCTCACTCCTGCGCTTACCAAAGGCATGCGGTAAAAGTAAGCATGCGCTAATTATTTTAAAACCCCTTCTCACTACGGCACTTACCAAAGGCATGCAGTAAAAATTTGAGTGTGATGTAAGCTTGGACCTTAAATCCTACTGAATAAGCTTTTAGTCGTCTTCCCTTTATGCGATTTCAAATTACCGGTATTGAAATCAGCCTGATGACAGGGGAAGTGTCACTCGTGACGTCACGAGTTTGACTAGGCGGTAGTACTAAGCATGCACTAATTATTTTGCGAAGCGAGTTAGTTATTTTTATATCTTTTTTACCCAAATAGTTCAAGAAAGTCCACTACAAATTAGCAATATTTTGCACTTTTATACAACTTAATAAATCAGAAACTGATAACATAGTGCTGTATTTTACTTCTTTATCTTTTTTTCCAACCAAAAATGCTTTGCTCTGATTAGGGGGTACTTGAATTTAAAAAAATGTTCACAGGGGGTACATCACTGAAAAAAGGTTGACTGATGTAGACCACTAGGAAGTGTTGTACATTTCGAAAAATAAATAAATAACATGACTCTTTTAATGCGCCCTATAATTCGGTCTGCCTTTAATAGACCATTCATCAGCAAAAAATAATGGGAGCCACAAGACTCTTGAAATTTGTAATAAAATAACACTGTATACAGACTTTTTGTTGTTATTTTGTGCTATGTATAAACCAGGGGTCTCAGACACGCGGCCTGCAATTAAATATGAATATTTGATGTTAGTGTGGCCAGTGAGTTTTATATGGATGCCCCTTATTAGCATCACCTATACAAATCTGCGGGTTACAGAGTTAGTATTCCCTCGGACGTCTGCAGAGTAACACCCGAACAATGAAAATACGGGCATGCTTCGATGGCACTGTCTTTAGCGCCCTCCACAAATTGTCTAAACAGCTTACCAGTCAAGTCACGTGTTGAATGTGACTTCTGCAGACGCACATTTGTGACTGCAAGGCATTCTTGTTCAACAGCCATACAGGTCACACTGAGGGTGCCAGTTTAAACAACTTTAACACTATTACAAATATTTGCCACACTGTGAACCCACACCAAACAAGAATGACAAACACATTTCGGGAAAACATACCAGTGTAACACAACATAATAAATACCCAGAATCCCATGCAACCCTAACTCTTCCAGGCTACATTATACACCCCGCTAGCACCAAACCCCGGCCGGCACGCACATAGTGTTGTGTGACAGCTGGCACAACTACATGTAGTAGAAGATGTTATGGGTATTGCCCTCAATGTTGCTGTCCGAGTGAAAATCAAAGTATGCATACCCCAGGCCATTTTAGGGAAAGGCACTGCGGTAAGAAATCTCCTGGTGAATTCGGGAAGGTCGGCAAGTATATAGCTGAGCCACACCAGAGTGGTCAAAGAGCCGCATGAGGCTCCAGAGCCGCGGGTTTCAGACCCCTGATATATATATATATATATATATATATATATATATTAGGGGTGTGGGAAAAAATCGATTCGAATACGAATCGAATCGTTTATGTTGTGCGGTTCAAAATCGATTCTAATTTTTTAAAAATCTATTTTTTATTTTATTTTTTATTTTTTTAATCTATCCAACAAGCCACTACACAGCAATACCATAACAATGCAATCCAATTCCAAAACCAAACCTGACCCAGCAACACTCAGAACTGCAATAAACAGAGCAATTGAGAGGAGACACAAACACGACACAGAACAAACCAAAAGTAGTGAAACAAAATTAATATCAACAGTATCAGCATTAGTTATCATTTCAGTATAGCAGTGATTAAAAATCCTTCATTATCATTAGACATTTATAAAAATTAAAAAAGAGTGTCAGAGTGGCTTACACTTGCATCGCATCTCATAAGCTTGACAACACACTGTGTCCAATATTTTCACAAAGATAAAACAAAGTCATATTTTTGGTTCGTTTAATAGTTAAAACAAATTTACATTATTGCAATCAGTTAAAAAAAAAATTGTCCTATACAATTATAAAAGCTTTTTACAAAAATCTACTACTCTGCTAGTATGTCAGCAGACTGGGGTAGATCTTGCTGAAATCCTATGTATTGAATGAATACAAAATCCTTTTAAATCGGGGAAAAAAATCGTTTTTGAATCGAGAATCGCGTTGAATCGAAAAAATCGATATATTATCGAATCGTGACCCCAAGAATTGATATTGAATCGAATCGTGGGACACCCAAAGATTCACAGCCCTAATATATATATATATATATATATATATATATATATATATATATATATATATATATATATATATATATATATATATTTATATATATATATATATATATATATATATATATATATATATATATATATATATATATATATATATATATAATATAAATATGGTACTAAAGGTTGAACGTGAGTACGTAAGTAAATAAGTCATTTTTATATTTTCATTAAAAAAATTGGAACTACACACTTTTTTCCCACACATTGTATATTCATTTCTAAAATAAATTACTTGAGTTCCCCATTTTTATTCCCCCCAAATCTTAGGTGTCCACAAAGCGTGGGTCAGCTTTTGCATAATCCTGGTTATAAACCGATACATGAAATAGATTGCAAAAATGGATTTCAGACCTCCACTTTTATGTAGAATAAGGCCAATTCGATCTGACGGACAATTAGAAAGTCTTCCTGTTCCTCGAACGCCATCGTCTCCTCTAACAGATCTTTACTTTGAGCCCATTCAGTCCTCTGGTTGCCCTCAATCCATGTCCTTTATCTCTAAGGGGACTGCCTGCTTAGTGACATTTCATATTAAGTTGTACCCTGTGGAGTGTGTGTGTGTGCCTCTGACTCTTTAGATGTCTGACTCACAATAGACCAGAGGTCACCAACCTTTTTGAAACCAAGAGCTACTTCTTGGGTACTGATTAATGCGAAGGGCTACCAGTTTGATACACACTTAAATAAATTCCTAGAAATAGCCAATTTGCTCAAATTACCTTTTAACTCTATGGTATTATTAATAATTAATTATATTTATCTTTGTGGAAACACTGATCATCTTAATGATTTCTCACAATTATTATATATAGAAACAGATAAATATCAACAACAACAAAAATGGGTATTTCTGTCTTCCATTCCGTCGTACATTTTTTTTTCCGTATACGGAATATTTTTTGTAGAGAATAAATGATGAAAACACACTTAATTGAACAGTTTAAAAGAGGAGAAAACACGAAAAAAATGAAAATAAAATTTTGAAACATAGTTTACCTTCAATTTCGACTCTTTAAAATTCAAAATTCAACCGAAAAAAATGAAGAGAAAACTAGCTAATTTGAATCTTTTTGAAAAAATTTAAAAAAGAAATTATGGAGCATCATTAGTCATTTTTCCTAATTAAGATTATTTTTTAGAATGTTGATGACATGTTTTAAATAGGTTAAAATCCAATCTGCACTTTGTTAGAATATATAACAAATTGGACCAAGCTATATTTCTAACAAAGACAAATCATTATTTCTTCTAGGTTTTCCAGAACAAACATTTTAAAAGAAATTCAAAAGACTTTGAAATAAGATTTAAATTTGATTTCTACAGATTTTCTAGATTTGCCAGAATATTATTTTTTTAATTTTAATCATAAAAACTTTGAAAAAATATTTCACAAATATTCTTCGTCGAAAAAACAGAAGATAAAACGAATAATTTAATTAAAATCTATTTAGTCTTTACAATAAAAAAAATAAATTTACTTAAACATTGATTTAATTTGTCAGGAAAGAAGAGGAAGGAATTTAAAAGGCAAAAAAGTATATGTGTTTAAAAATCCTAAAATCATTTTTAAGGTTGTGTTTTTTCTCTAAAATTGTCTTTCTGAAAGTTATAAGAAGCAAAGTAAAAAAATAAATGAATTTATTTAAACAAGTGAAGACCAAGTCTTTAAAATATTTTCTTGGATTTTCAAATTCTATTTTTGTTTTGTCTCTCTTAGAATTAAAAATGTCGCGCAAAGCGAGACCAGCTTGCTAGTAAATAAATACAATTAAAAAAATAGAGGCAGCTCACTGGTAAGTGCTGCTATTTGAGCTATTTTTAGAACAGGCCAACGGGCGACTCATCTGGTCCTTACTGTCAGATTTGCCACTGACAGTTTGTTTGTGTTTTAGTTTCTCCTCTGTGTGTTTAGTATTTCCTGTCCTTAGTTCCTGTCTAGTGCTCTTATTTTGGTTCAGCTTCCTGTTTGTCTCCCTGTGTCCTGTTTTCACTCAGCTGCGGCTTATTGGCATCTGGTCACATCGGCCAGCTCCTATTTTACCTGCTTTGTTCCTCCAGTCAGTGCTGGATTATTGTATTGTCATTCGGACTTGTCGTTGCCATATGTTGCTCTTGTCGTGTCTGTGATTCTTTTCAGCTATTACCTGTCGTGCTACATTTTGTCCTGGTCGTCGTAGCGGTAAGCTGTTCTTGTTAGCCATTAGTTATTTCCAGTTTTCCTGTTTCCTATCCTCTAGTTTCCATGCTAAAGTTCCTTTTTGTTTTCTAGCTTCCAGTGCTAGCTCCCTTAGTTTGTTCTTCCGCCCACCTGCATGCTTTTTGTTTGTTCTTGTTCTATTATTTATATTAAATAATGTCTTCATATCCAATGCCTTCCTCCTTCTCTGCATCTCGGGGTTCGACAACAACAAAAAACTCTGACACTTACCGGCTACCTGGTGCCCGCGGGCACCGCGTTGGTGACCGCTGCTGTAGACCCATGTGAGTATCTAATATGAATTACAAACATTCTTCAACAAGGCATCGCTGCTCTTATCTCCCTTCCTGCTTCCTCGGAAGATGCCTCATCTCCACTGCATGTACCTGCACCTTTTCTCCCATACTCCCCCCCGCCCCTTTGCCCTGCGTGTCCTACCTCGGCATCGTGGATTGGGTATCCATGGAAACACAAGTCAAAGTGTGTTGGCGGTTAAATACACTTTCTATTGGCAAATTCCGTTTATTGCCTACCTGCTGCATTCCACATTCGGAGTACTCATCCTCTCTCTTTGATGCTGGTACCACATTCTGAGGGGGATGGACTGTTGCGGAACAATGCTACTTGCAAAATATATTATTCTCCCACTTCGATCGCATTTTTGACGCACTTAAAGGCCTACTGAAATGAGATTTTCTTAGTAAAACGGGAATAGCGGGTCCATTCTATGTGCCATACTTGATCTTTTCGCGATATTGCCATATTTTTGCTGAAAGGATTTAGTAGAGAACATCGACGATAGAGTTTGCAACTTTTGGTCGCTAATAGAAAAGCCCTGCCTTTACCGGAAGTATGTTAAAGTTAAAGTACCAATGATTGTCACACACATACTAGATGTGGCGAAATTATTCTCTGCGTTTGACCCATCACCCTTGATCACCCCCTGGGAGGTGAGGGGAGCAGTGGGCAGCAGCGGTGCCGCGCCCGGGAATCATTTATAGTGATTTAACCCCCAATTCCAACCCTTAAAGGGGAACATTATCACCCTTTCAAAAGGGTTACAAACAATAAAAATCAGTTCCCAGTGGCTTGTTGTATTTTTCTAAGTTTTTTTCTAAGTTTTAAAGGTCTCGGAATATCCTTAAAAAAAGCTTTAAAGTGCTTGATTTTCGCTATTTGCGATGCGAATATCAATATCCCTGTGACGTCACACAGTGCTGCCAATACAAACAAACAATGGGGAATACCACAGCAAGATATAGCGACATTAGCTCGGATTCAAACTCGGATTCAGACTCGCATTTCAGCGGCTTAAGCGATTCAATGGATTATGCATGTATTGAAACGGATGGTTTGAGTCTGAAAGTATTGAAGAAGAAACTGAAGCTATTGAGCGAATAGCTATTCATAGCCATAGCATGGCCAAACAGCTGCGTTAGCATCGCCGGTAAAATGTGCGGACCAAACGATCAGGACTTTTGCATCTCGTGACACTGGAGCAACTTAAATCAGTCGATTGGTAAGTGTTTTTTTCGCATTAAATGTGGGTGGAAGGAAACGTAATATAGTTGCAAATGCATCTGCAGGTTATCCATACATCTCTGTGCCATGTCTGCTTTAGCACTGCCGGTAAATAACATGTTAGGATAGCATGTTAGCATCGAATAGCTGGCAGTCAACATCAACAAAACTCAGCTTTGTGATTTCGTTGACTTTATAGTTGCAAATGTATCTGCAGGTTATCCATACATCTCTATTCCATGTCTGCTTTACGACCGCCGGTAATTAGCATGTTAGGATCTATTAGCATAGCATGTTAGCATCGATTAGCTGGCAGTCAACATCAACAAAACTCACCTTTGTGATTTCGTTGACTTTATAGTTGCAAATGCATTTGCAGGTTATCCATACCTCTCTTTGCCATGTCTGCTTTAGCACCGCCGGTAAATAACATGTTAGCGTCGATTAGCGTAGCATGTTAGCATCGATTAGCTGGCAGTCACGCCGCGACCAAATATGTCTGATTAGCACATATGTCAACATCAACAAAACTCACCTTTTGTGATTTCGTTGACTTTATCGCTGCAAATGCATCTGCTGTGTTATCCATACATCTCTGTGCCATGTCTGTCATCGCCGGTAAAATGTGGAGACACTCCGGCACATTCAATGGGGGTCTGACGGCAGACACTTTCGCATCTTCGGGCCAGTGGTGCAACTTGAATCCGTCCCTGATCGTGTTATTACACCCTCCAACATCACACCGACGAGGCATGATGTCTCCAAGGTTCCAAAAAATAGTCAAAAAAACGGAAAATAGCAGAGCTGAGACACAATGTTTACAATGTATTGAAAATCAAAATGGCGTCTGTATTACCTCGGCGACGCCATCGCCTCCAGAGCGATAAACAGAAAGGCGTTTAATTCGTCAAAATTCACCCATTTAGAGTTCGAAAATCGGTTAAAAAAATATATGGTCTTTTTTCTGCACCATCAAGGTATATATTGACGCTTACATAGGTCTGGTGATAATGTTCCCCTTTAAAGGGGAACATTATCACAATTTCAAAAGGGTTAAAACCAATAAAAATCAGTTCCCAGTGGCTTTTTTTTTTTTTTTTTTTTTAATTTTTTTTCAAAATTTTACCCGTCCCGGAATATCCCTAAAAAAAGCAGGGAGGTAATGGGTCTCATTTTTATAGTCTTTGTTATGACTCGTGTGTGCGCGTGATGTCACGAGTTGCAGGGCTCCACACATATTCACATTGTTTATAATGGGAGCCACCAGCAGTAAGAGCGAGTCGGACTGAGAAAGCGACAATTTCCCCATTAATTTGAGCGAGGATGAAAGATTTGTGAATTTGGATATGTCAGGACTATGACATGGATTGGTTTTGCTCCTTCGACGCAGAGGGATTACAGGACGAGCCAGGCGTGAATTCAGGTACATGATGATAATTTAATACACTAAATACAAAAAGAATCAAAACAAAGGGCGCTCACAAGGAGGTATATTACCAGACTACAAAATACAAACAGGAAGCAAAAACACTTGCACGATGGCATGAATGAACTATGAACATAAACAGCAAGATGGCATGACAATAAACAAAACAAAACACTTACTGTGACAAAAAAAAAACAGAAGGCAAGAATAGCAAGGTGCGTGGCAGGTGATCGTGGGCATGGAGAATGAGTAGCATATGTAGGCAATGCAATAGCAGGCGTGAAGGCAAATAGCAAAGTTCCCAGGACGAGGATAGAAACAAAATGGTATAAATAGCAGCTAGGATGATTAGAAACAGGTGTGGGACTGAGGGCTGGGCGTGACTTGGAGACCAGGTGGAAACTAATGGGTTACTATGGAAAGAAAAAAAAAGCAGAAAGTGTAAAACGGGAAACAAGAGTCCAAAAACAAAAAAAACATGATCAAGCTTAAAAATTAATTACAGGCATGACAGAATATTAATAGTGAAGGACTAGAAGAAAAAAAAAGATGTAATTAGACACATTAACTAGGATAATTCTGGAAGATTCCTTATCTGCTTATGGTTTTAATAGTGTTTTAGTGAGATTTTAAAGACTGGAAAGACATACATCAAGGTCTGATGGCTGCGATGAACATGCAGTGTCTCAGAGAGAAGCCGTGGAGCCAGGCTCAGAGCTGCCTTTCAAACAGCTGCTGCAGGTCGACAAATAATCCAATATCTCCGATAAGATATAAATCACAATTTCCCCATCCAAAAACATGCTGGTTGACATGGAGAAAACATGTTCGCTTGACCGCTCTGCTTCACAACAAACAAACAAAATGTACTTAGATTTATATCGCGCTTTTCTAAACACTCAAAGCGCTCACAGAGAAGTGGGACTCAACATTCATTCACACCTGGTGGTGGTAAGCTACATTCGTAGCCACATTTGCCCTGGGGTAGACTGACAGAAGCGTGGCTGCCAGTTTGCGCCTACGGCCCCTCCGACCACCACCTATCATTCATTCATCATTCATTCACCAGTGTGAGCGGCACCAGGGGCAAAGGAACAAGAAACTCGCGGGAAATTTAAAATTGCAATTCAGTCAACTAAAAAGGCCGTATTGGCATGTGTTGCAATGTTAATATTTCATCATTGATATATAAACTATCAGACTGCGTGGTCGGTACTAGTGGGGTTCAGTAGGCCTTTAACAAGCATGAAAACTCACCAGGTTTTGCAAGAGTGTCAGGTCAGGTGAAAAATGTTATATATTTGGAGGCCCAGACATTAAATTTCAAAATTGACAATCTAGCTGTGAGGTTCACACACTGATGACATCTACTAAACAAGACAAGAAGCAAAGAATTAAACAGAGACGGATTTACATTTGGCTCAATTTGAGGAGAGACGCCCGGACACTATACCCTTGTATATTGTCTCAGCACGCTCTGCCAAAAAAATTACATGCCTCCTTTTATTTGGACCTTCCCTGACCACATGGCAACAGCTGCTTCCAAAGGGACGGGGTCTTAAACAGTTCACAAAAAAGGTTGTTGTAAGAGTTCAAAAAGAGGTTGTAAAAGAGTTCAAAACTTGGGCAGATCCGGCCTTCTCTCCGCTTTGTAGTCCTTGGGTTAAAACATTATATTTCTGTTGATTACAAGTATTTCAGGGGACTGGCGTGGAGAAGTTGGGAGTGTCGGTGCTAGCAATCTGAGGGGTTACTGGTTCAATCCCCACCTTCTACCATCCTAGTCACGTCCGTTGTGTCTTGGGAACTAATACACCCCATACCATCACAGATGCTGGCTTTTGAACTTTGCGCCTAGAACAATCAAGATTGTTCTTTTCCTCTTTGGTCCGGAAGACACGACGTCCACAGTTTCCAAAAACAATTTGAAATGTGGTCTTGTCTGAAGTGTTCCTGAGCCCCATGTGGTGATATCCTTTACACACTGATGTCGCTTTTTGATGCAGTACCGCCTGAGGGATCGAAGGTCCGTAATATCATCGCTTATGTGCAGTGATTTCTCCAGATCCTCTGAACCTTTTGATTATATTCTGGACCGCAGATGGTGAAATCTCTAAATTCCTTGCAATAGCTCGTTGAGAAATGTTGTTCTTACACTGTTCAACAATTTTCTCACGCATTTGTTCACAAAGTGGTGACCCTCGCCCCATCCTTGTTTGTGAATGACTGAGCATTTCATGGAAGCTGCATGTATACCCAATCATGGCACCCACCTGTTCCCAATTAGCCTGTTCACCTGTTTGATAAGCATTCCTCAACTTACTCAGTCTTTTTTGCAGCATAGCTTGGTTGGTAGAGCGGCCGTGCCAGCAACTTGAGAGTTGCAGGTTCAATTCCCGCTTCCGCCATCCTAGTCACTGCCGTTGTGTCCTTGGGCAAGACACTTTACCCACCTGCTCCGAGTGCCACCCACACTGGTTTAAATGTAACTTAGATATTGGGTTTCAATATGTAAAGCACTTTGAGTCACTAGAGAAAAGCGCTATATAAATATAATTCACTTCACTTCTGCCAGCTTTTTTTAAAATTCCAAAATTAGCTCATTTTAGCAAAAGGTTTTCCAGTTTGAACGTTGAGTATCTTGTCTTTGTAGTCTATTATTCAATTGAATATAAGTTGAAAATGATTTGCAAATCATTGTATTTTGTTTTTATTTATGATTTACACAACGTGCCAACTTCACTGGTTTTGGGGTTTGTATGTCCCTGGACAAAAGACACCTTTTAGATTTGACCAATGTATGATCCTGTAACTACTTGATATTGAATTGATACCAACATGTGTAGTATCACCTAAAACTAATGTAAAGTATCCAAACAACAAAATAATAAGTGCTTATTACAGTTCAACAGAAGTGTAGATAAACATGTTAAAACACAAGGTTACTGTCATGTCTTGTGATCATGTTTTCAATCAATCAATGTTTAGTTATATAGCCCTAAATCACTAGTGTCTCAAAGGGCTACACAAACCACTACGACCTCGGTAGGCCCACATAAGGGCAAGGAAAACTCACACCCAGTGGGACTTTGTTTAGTTAGGTTCTGTTTTGTTTAAGACTCCATTGTTTCCTGTTTTTGCACTTCCCTGTTTACTTTGTTTCCATGTCAACCCATTGGTTTTCACCTTGTCTCCACGCCACGCACCTGTTTTCACAAACCCCACCACAGTCCAAATCTTGACAGACACCAAAGTCCGAATCTTGACAGATGTCCCCAGGCTGCCTACCTGGCAACTGTGGTTTGAATAATACTCTGGTGATAAGTGAAAGCAGGTGCGTGACATGGGGACAAGGTGAAAACCAATGGGTTGACATGGAAACAAAGCAAACAAGGAAGTGCAAAAACTGGAAACAATGGAGTCTTAAACAAAACAGAACATAACTAAACAAAACATGATCACAAGACATAACAGTTACCAGTCCCATCCATCTATCCATTGTCCCTCCATAATTTTAACCAAATGAAACACAATATATTACTGCATACGTCAGCAGCCAAATAAGGAGTCTCTGGAACCCGTTTGCTTAGTCTGTTATCTTGTTTAATGCCAACATTGTTTTTTTATTGCAATAAGAAACTGTTTTAATTAGGGCTGTGAATCTTTGGGTGTCCCACGATTCGATTCAATATCGATTCTTGCGGTCACGATTCGATAATACATCGATTTTTTTTTTTACGATTCGATTCGATTCTCGATTCAAAAACGATATTTTTCCCATTCAAAACAATTCTGTATTCATTCAATACATAGGATTTCAGCAGGATCTACCCCAGTCTGCTGACATGCTAGCAGAGTTGTAGATTTTTTAAAAAAACAGCTTTTATAATTGTAAAGGACAATGTTTTATCAACTGATTGCAATAATGTAAATTTGTTTTAACTATTAAATGAACCAAAAATAGGACTTATTTTATCTTTGTGAAAACATGGGACACAGTGTGTTGTCAAGCTTATGAGATGCGATGCAAGTGTAATCCACTGTGACACTATTGTTCTTTTTTATTATTTTTATAAATGTTTAATGATAATGTCAGTGAGGGATTTTTAATTAATATTGATACTGTTGTTGATAATATTAATTTCTGTTTCATTACTTTAGGTTTGTTCTGTGTCGTGTTTGTGTCTCTTCTCAATTGGTCTGTTTATTGCAGTTCTGAGTGTTGCTGGGCCAGGTTTGGTTTTGGAATTGGATTGCATGGTATTGCTGTGTAGTGGTTTGTTGGATTGAAAAAAAAATAATAATAATACAAAAAAAATTATAATAAATAAAAAAAATTAAAAAATCGATTTTTTAAAAATTAAAATCGATTCTGACTCGCACAATGTAAACAATTCGATTCGTATTCGAATCGATTGTTTCCCACACCACTTGTTTTAATGTATTATAAGATTTTCTGTTAAAGCAGCAGTAAGGGCCCGTTTACACTCCATAGCAGATCAGATTTTTTTGCCCTCAAGTGACACAGATCAGATTTTTTTTTTTGCCAGTCTAAACGCTCCAAAGTGCTTCAAATCTGATCTTCTGGCATCAGATTTAGTCCTGAATCCAATTGGAATCAGATCTTTTGAAATGTGCCAGGCTAAACGCATGGCGACCTGAAAATGATCTTTTTTCCGCCAGCTTTGGGCGACCTATGTCATTTGTGTGCGCGGGGCAAGACGCAGTCACCATCGGAAGTGGATACTTCATCACGACATCCGGTTTCGGTGAACAAAGTCTATTTAAAATGACCGAATCACTTCTGAAATTTGTACAAATGACAGGCTATATGAAATATATGAACATGTATTTGGATTTCCCAAGATATAGCAATTGTTGGAGGACCGGAATTGACACTATGGTGCATTTGTTTACATCTGAGATGAAAAATAAAGCTAACATAGATTCACACTGATAGATAAATAGTACTTTATTGATTCCTTCCGAAGAGTTCCCTCAGGAAAATTAATTGATGTCCACGTCTCCCCTACTTGTCAAGGCATGGACTTTGGTGTGGTTTGTTTTCCCGTGGTGCAAATCGACTGGACCGGATTTGGCGTGAAGGTAATGACATCTTTTAATCTTAACTCGAAAAGTACCGAACAAAAGGGCGCGCACAGGGCGGGGAACAAAAAAAAGGCGCTCTCAGCAGAGGTTCAAAACTTGGCTAAGAAAACAAAACTAACACATAAACAGACTAAGGACATGTAACAAAACTACACTTACTGTCACGTGAAAAGCATGAAACTATGGCAGGAAGTGAGCAATCAGGAGTGTGTAGAGGGTGATGTCGCCAGGCTGACTGCCTGGCAACTACAGGCTTAAAAGCTGTGGTGATTAACAGGTGCATGAGTCCAAATGAACCAGGTGCGTGACATGACAGGTAAAAACTAATTGGTAGTCATGGTGACAAAACAAACAAGAGTGCGCAAAAACAGGAACTAATGGAGTCAAAAACAAAACAGATATATACAGTCGTGGATTTAACACATTACTATGCCTAATTTTGTTGTGATATCCCGCTGGATGCATTAAAATGATGAAACAAGGTTTTCCAAAATAAATCATCTCAAACTCAAGTTATGGAAAAAAATGCCAACATGGCACTGCCATATTTATTATTGAAGTCACAAAGTGCATTATTTTTTTTTAACATGCCTCAAAACAGCAACTTGGGAATTGGGACATGCTCCCGAGGTGGGCGGGGTTGCGGTAGCGGGGGAGTATATTGTAGCGTCCCAGAAGAGTTAGTGCTGAAGGGGTTCTGGGTATTTGTTCTGTTGTGTTCATGTGTTACAGTGCGGATATTCTCCTGAAATTTCCTTGTCATTCTTGTTTAGTGTGGGTTCACAGTGTGGCGCATATTTGTAACAGTGTTAAAGTTGTTTATACGTATGGCAGTTGACTAAGTGTGCAGTACATTCACTTGTGTGTGTGAAAAGCCGTAGGCAACATGTGTTTGAAATGGCACGCAAAGGCAGTGCCTTTAAGGTTTATTGGCGCCCTGTACTTCTCCCTACGTCCGTGTACACAGCGGCGTTTTTAAAAAGTCATGAATTTTACTTTTTGAAACCGATACCGATCATTTTTAATCCGAAATCGATAATTTACGATATTACATTTTAAAGCATTTATCGACGGATAATATCGGCAGTCCGATTATTATCGGACGTCCCTAAAAAGTATCAAAAATGTTAGTATCGGAAACAACCCAACTTTGACCAAATGAGCCGCGGTTCAAATTACAGATACTAGACTGACGGACCATGATGAATTACAAAAGATTTTTGCCTACGTTGTAGGATGTGGGCGTGGCATTGTGCCAAACTTTAATTTGATAACTCGCCACAAAACGGTCAACATTTAATATTAGGCTCCACAAATTCAGATTGTGATAAGAATTGCTTTATAATATGATGACTCCTTGACACACGAATGGGTAGCTTTGAGTATCCATTCGTGGTTTATCTGAGCCCGGCACCAAAATCTGCTCTGTGCTCTCAACCATCAAAATTTCCTTACTTGACTTAATGGTCAGTTCTCCGTCCAAACTATGATCTGATCATGACTAAACATTGTTATCTCCTCCTTGTTGTGGAAATTGACAATGGTCATAACTTCTTTCTCCATGCTCCAATCTTCCTGAATTTTTGATGGCGGGTCGGCACATTGGGAAGGACGTGGCCGCATTCGTCACGCATTTCTGCCGACTTGCATGAATCCGGAGTGGCTTGCCGCTTCTATAGGTTAATTGCTTCCATGACCTGAGAGGTCATGTCTCATATTATGTTTGTTACGGTTCTCCGATGCCCGAGTCTGGTTCTGTTCCAGCGCGTTTTTCCCTTTGCTTACTTTTCTTGTTGCCTCGGACACTAAATAGACACACCTGTCTTCAGTTTATGATTAGTAGTCCCACCTGTCTCCTTCGTTGATCACTCTATTTTATATTCCTCGTCGCTGGGTCAATGCTCGGTAAATGAGACAATTTTCGTTTTCTTGTTTTTCAATCAATCAATGTTTACTTATATAGCCCTAAATCACTAGTGTCTCAAAGGGCTGCACAAACCACAACACAAACCACTATGACATCCTCGGTAGGCTCACATTTTTTGTGTTTCCCTCTTGTTTTCATGTGTTATATTTTCTTGCCTTTTGGTCCGGGACCCTTTGGGACTGTGTGACAAGGGGTGGCACTTTCGTGACCTCTGTGGTGCTTTTTTTGTGGACTTCTGGATTTGCGTCCCGGGAGTCTTTTGGCCATGGAGACCAGCTGCTGGCTTTCTGCCACACCGGAGTCGGTTTGGAGGGACTGGAGGAGGTGCGGATGAGGGGACAGGGCTGCGGAACTAGCACTGAGCGCCGGGACGGAGAGGCTTCTCGGTGTCTTGGCTGGGTGAGCAGGTGTCGGACATCTCAGTCTCCTTGGACGTATCATCGCTCATCCATGCGGACTGGACACTGGCCGAGAGTGGAGTCGGCTCTCTTGGTTGCTTTGTTGGGTCTGCTCCTGTCTCTGGCCATGCTCCCTCCAACCCGGCGGACGATGGTGTGAAACACCGCAGAGGCCACCACAGTGGATATGTTTCTTTTACTTTTTATTCATAGCTGTATGTAGAAGTGTCTGGTTGTATCTGCTGCTTTAATGTCTTTAATGTCCTCTGTGTTCTTTGATGCCCTTTGTTTACCTGTATCTCATCTTTTTTGTAAGGGGCGCTGGAAGCCGGCAGATCCGTCAGCGATCCTGTTCTGTCTCCCTGTAATGTTTGTTTGATCTTGAATGGGATTGTGCTGGAAATTGTAATTTTCCTGAAGGAACTCTCCTGACGGAATAAATAAAGTACTATCTAATCTAATCTAATCTGATAAGAGCAAGGAAAACTCACACCCAGTGGGACGTGGGTGACAATGATGACTATGAGAACCTTGGAGACGACCTGGCATATGCCGCCCACTGCTCCCTTCACTTCCTAGGAGGTGATCAAGGGGATGGGTCAAATGTAGAGGTCAAATTTCACCACACCTAGTGTGTGTGTGACAATCATTGGTACTTTAACTTTAACTTTAACTTTAACTTTAATCACTCATATTTGACACATGCAGCTACGGTATATTAATAAAACATAGCTGCTTACTGTTCTTTTTAGCATATTCAATAGCTTGGACCTTAAATCCTACTGAATAGCTCTTACTCTTCTTCCCTTTATGCGATTTCTAATTATTGGAATCAGCCTCCTCCATTTTGAAAATGAGAACAAGTGAAGTGTCAATCAGGACGTGACGAGTTTGACCCTGCGGAAATTCTAGGCAGTTGCTAATTATTTTGCGAAACGAGTTTGACCCCGCGGAAATTCGAGACGTGCCCTGATAAAAATAATTGTGACAGGTCTCCAGCCGTCATTGTGTGGGTTGCAGTGACAATCGATACAGGACCAAAGTAGATATGTTGGTGCCCTGTGTGAACTTGCTAGCAACTATCTAGGCCGTAAACCGGTCATAAACTGTAATATCAGACCAATAAATATGGTCCTGTACCTCTGTATGAGTGGAGCTTGACGGTTTGCACCACACGTTGAGAGTAGTCAGTCCTTGTAATACTAATCCGTTCATTTTCTACTGCTTGTCCTGTTCGGGGTCTAACCCAGCTGACTCTTGACTGGAGGCAGGGTCGACCCGAGACGACTAGCAGAACACACATGCACTCAATATGACAACTTATTGTCTCCAACTGACTTGCGTTCATGTTTTAAGACTCTGGGACTAGGCTAGTCCGTAACTCTCGGGCGCAATGAGGCAACTGTTTTCTAGCTTGAACTCTCTAAGGTTTGACTCTGGTTTATTGTTTCAATAAACATAGTTTCTTGCCAGTCGGTCGCGCCAATTTCTAGCGCGCCGTTTCTTCCTGCTCGTCGCGGCGCACCTTTCGGTGGCCTGTGACTGCATCGTCCGCGGTGGCTCATCTCACCTTAAAATTCATTTGTATACTCTAGCCTTTAAATAGACCTCCCTTTTAGACCAGTTGATCTGCCGCTTCTTTTCTTTTTCTCCTTTGTCCCCCCCTCCCTTGTGGAGGGGGTCCGGTCCGATGACAATGGATGAAGTACTGGCTGTCCATAGTCAGGACCCAGGATGGACCGCTCATCGGGACCCAGGATGGACCGCTCGCCTGTGTATCGGTTGGGGACATCTCTACGATGCTGATCTGACTCCGCTTGGGACGGTTTCCTGTGGACGGGACTCTCGCTGCTGTCTTGGATCCGCTTTGAACTGAACTCTCGCGGCTGTGTTGGAGCCACTATGGATTGAACTTTCACAGTATCATGTTAGACCCGCTCGACATCCATTGGTTTCGGTCCCCTAGAAGGGGGGTGAGGGGGTTGCCCACATTTGAGGTCCTCTCCAAGGTTCTCATAGTCATCATTGTCACTGGTGTCCCACTGGGTGTGAATTCTTCTTGCCCACTGGGTGTGAGTTTTCCTTGCCCTTTTGTGGGTTCTTCCGAGGATGTCGTAGTCGTAGTGGTTTGTACAGTCCTTTGAGACATTTGTGATTTAGGGCTATATAAATAAACATTAATTGATTGATTGATCTCGCTCCAGATCTCTCTCGTCGCGTTCGTGGTCTTCCCTCTCGGGTGGTTCCTCTCCTACTTCTGCCCCGATTGTTCCTCCTTCTCCCCTTTTATGATGCTGCAGAAGAAGATGTAGGGATTGAGAGCAGGTGTGTGAACTATGCACCTGACTCTGATGGCTGCAGCGTTGCTCCAGGCGTGCCCCGCCTCTCTGCTCTGGTGCATGCTCCGCCTTCTGGCCGCCATCCTGGGCAGGACCATTGTTTGTCCGAGCCTGCTGTCGGCTCTGTCTCTCCACAATAATATTTTGCGAAACGAGTTCTACCCGGCGTTAATCCGGTGCCGGCGGTAATGCTAAGCATGCGCTAATTATTTTGCGAAACGAGTTTGAGTCATTCTAGGCAGGCGCATACTATTTTCCCGGCGGCAATTCAAAGAAATACGGGAGTATGTGCAACCTCCTTATATAAAAGGTCAAGTCTGACAATAACACTGCTCTTTATTGGAATGACTGACTTCCTCACTTTTGTGGACACTAGCAGGAGAATGCAAATGGTGTGTCCTATAAGAGGAGTCACACTGTGCTCCCCAGTGACCTTTTTGGGTATAACGAAGCACAACGCCATCATCTTACTGTATGCTCCCCGATGCCTTCAAGCTGAAGGATATTGTCTGTTGATGCATGCGCTTTCCAGGCAGCCTCCATGTGTAGGAGCCGGCGCTGCAGCCCACTGGCTCCGTGCCATGAAATGCACATTTATTTTGTCCATTATTCCACAGCCTTAAATGAACACTTTGGGTCTCTGCGGTGCCGTTAGCGCCGAGACACCAGGCCGTCGCCCTGCAGCTGCTGATGCACGATCGTTTCCTGGCTTTTATTGCCCGAATTGTGTTGGGAGGATCAATTTCAGATGCAGGGAGTATTAGGACATATATCTCCGGCTGTGTTTAATGGAGACGGGAGGATCTGTCTTAAATAGATAAGGGGCACACATTGAGAAGACATTTGTCAGACTGAAATGGATGCAAATGACATCACTGCAACATGCCTTCAAAATGAAAACAATATATACAAAACTAAACCTACTCAATATTAACAGAACTCTGTGCATTACACTGCTGCCCCCCAATGGTGAATAGCGACATTGCCGTTTAATCTTAGAGTTACTTGCTGTTTTTTTAAATCTATCCATCCATTTTCTACCGCTTGTCCTGTTCGGGGTCGCGGAGGGTGCTGCAGCCTATCTCAGTTGCATTCGGGCAGAAGGCGGTGTACACCCTGGACAAGTCGCCATCTACATGCAAACTCCACACAGAATGATCCCAAGCCCGGGATGGAACTCAGGACTACTCAGGACCTTTGTATTGTGATGCAACTGCACTAACCCCTTTTTCCACCATGCTGACCTGTTTTCTTAAATGTTTTTTCCACTTATCTTTTTTATATCAGTGTTTACCAGGAAAACCTAATTTCCGGTGGAGTTTGCAGGCATCAAACTGAAACGTGCTGAAATAATAATATGCCTCAGTTTTGATGCCTTTCTCGATAGAAACACGATCCGCTAGACCAGAGGGGTCAAGGTCTTTTTCACTGAGGGCCACATCGCAGTTATGCTTGCCCCCAGAGGGCCGCTTCTAACAGCGAATACTATTATAACGCATTTTTTTATGCATTTTATTTAAAAACTTAAATGTAAAAAAAAGATGGTTAGTTGCAATAATTCCCCCTCAAAATTGTGTGTATGTTACTTTAAATGGAAAAACGGTACTGCTGTTTTTATGGTTAAAAAAAAATAGATAAAAAAAAAAGCAGCTAAGTTGCCAGAATTTTACTGCAAAATTTACATTTGTTTTTTTTAACTGTAAATAAAAAAAAATGCAATTTTACAGTAAAATTTTGCCAGGTTTTTTTTTTTTGTTTTTTTTCTGCAAATCAACAACTGTAGATTTTTCGGTGTATTACTGTCTATTCATCCATTTTCTACCGCTTATCCCTTTCAGGGTCGCGGGGGGTGCTGGGGCCTATCTCAGTTGCATTCGGGCGGAAGGCAGAGTACACCCTGGACAAGTCGCCACCTACATGCAAACTCCACACAGAAAGATACCGAGCCCGGGATTGAACTCAGGACTAAAACGGTACTGCTGTTTCTATGGTAAAAAAAAAAAAATACATAAAAAAAAAAACAGCTAAGTTGCCAGCATTTTACTGTAATATTTACATTTGGTTTTTTTAGGGACGGCCTGGCGCAGTGGGAGAGTGGCCGTGCGCAACCCGAGGGTCCCGGGTTCAAATCCCACCTAGTACCAACCTCGTCACGTCCGTTGTGTCCTGAGCAAGACACTTCACCCTTGCTCCTGATGGGTGCTGGTTGGCGCCTTGCATGGCAGCTCCCTCCATCAGTGTGTGAATGTGTGTGTGAATGGGTAAATGTGGAAGTAGTGTCAAAGCGCTTTGAGTACCTTGAAGGTAGAAAAGCGCTATACAAGTACAACCCATTTTATAACTGTAAATAAAAAAAACTGCAATTTTACAGTAACATTTTGGTACATGAGCTGCAATTTTTTTTTTTTTTTTTTTTTTTTTCCTGCAAATCACCAACTGTAGATTTTTCGGTTTATTACTGTCCATCCATCCATTTTTCTATTGCGTATCCCTTTCGGGGTCGCGGGGGGTGCTGGAGCCTATCCCAGTTGCATTCGGGCGGAAGGCAGAGTACACCCTGGACAAGTCGCCACCTACATGCAAACTCCACACAGAAAGATCCCGAGCCCGGGATTGAACTCAGGACTAATACGGTACTGCTGTTTTTATGGTAAAAAAAATATATACATTAAAAAAAACAGCTAAGTTGCCAGCATTTTACTGTAATATTTACATTTGTTTTTTAACTGTAAATAAAAAAACTGCGATTTTACAGTAACATTTTGGTACATGAGCTGCCAGTTTTTGTTTTGTTTTGTTTTGTTTTTTTTCTGCAAATCACCAACTGTAGATTTTTCGGTTTATTACTGTCCATCCATCCATTTTTCTATTGCGTATCCCTTTCGGGGTCGCGGGGGGTGCTGGAGCCTATCCCAGTTGCATTCGGGCGGAAGGCAGAGTACACCCTGGACAAGTCGCCACCTACATGCAAACTCCACACAGAAAGATCCCGAGCCCGGGATTGAACTCAGGACTAAAACGGTACTGCTGTTTCTATGGTAAAAAAAATATATACATTAAAAAAAACAGCTAAGTTGCCAGCATTTTACTGTGATATTTACATTTGTTTTTTAACTGTAAATAAAAAATAATTGCAATTTTACAGTAAAATTTTGGTACGTGAGCTGCCAGTTTTTTTTTGTTTTGTTATGTTTTTTCTGCAGATCAACAACTGTAGATTTTTCGGTGTATTACTATCCATCCATCCATTTTCTGCCGCTTATCCCTTTAGGGGTCGCGGGGGGGGGGGGGGGGGGGGGGGGCTGGGGCCTATCCCAGTTGCATTCGGGCGGAAGGCGGGGTACACCCTGGACAAGTCGCTACCTACATGCAAACAAAAAAATATGGTAAGTTGCAATAATTTCCCTTCAAAATTGTGTGTATGTTACTTTAAATGGAAAAACAGTACTGCTGTTTTTATGGTAAAAACAAAAAATAAAAAAACAGCTAAGTTGCCAGCATTTTACTGTAAGATTTACATTTGTTTTTTAACTGTAAATAAAAATAACTGCAATTTTACAGTAAAATTTTGGTACGTGAGCTGCCAGGTTTTCGGGGTTTTTTTCCCCCCTGCAAATCAACAACTGTAGATTTTTCGGTGTATTACTGTCCATCCATCCATGTTCTACCGCTTATCCCATTTAGGGTCGTGGGGGGTGCTGGAGCCTATTCCAGTTGCATTCGGGCGGAAGGCGGTGTACACCCTGGACAAGTCGCCATCTACATGCAAACAAAAAAATATGGTAAGTTGCAATCATTTCCCTTCAAAATTGTGTGTATATTACTTTAAATGGAAAAACAGTACTGCTGTTTTTATGGTAAAAACAAAAAATAAAAAAACAGCTAAGTTGCCAGCATTTTACTTTAAAATTTACATTTGTTTTTTTTTACTGTAAATTAAAAAAACTGCAATTTTACTGTAAACTTTTGGTACGTGAGCAGCCAGGTTTTTTTTTTTTTCTGCAAATCAACAACTGTAGATTTTTCGGTGTATTACTGTCCATCCATCCATTTCCTACCGCATGTCCCTTTCTGGTACGCGGGGGGTGCTGGAGCCTATCTCAGTTGCATTTGGGCGGAAGGTGGGGTACACCCTGGACAAGTCGCTACCTACATGCAAACAAAAAAATATGGTAAGTTGCAATAATTTCCCTTCAAAATTGTGTGAATATTACTTTAAATGGAAAAATGGTACTGCTGTTTTTATGATAAAAACAATGAATAAAAAAGCAGCTAAGTTGCCAGCATTTTACTGCAAAATTTACATTTTTTTTTTTTTTTTTTTACTGTAAATTAAAAAAAACTGCATTTTTACAGTGAAATGTTGGTACCTGAGCTGGCAGGTTTTTTGGGGGTTTTTTTTTCCGCAAATCAACAACTCTAGATTTTTGGGTGTATTACTGTAAATGGCACCACAGTTTATTACAGTAAAAAAAAAAAGTACAGTTTTTTTCATTTGGAGTAAAATGCTGTAAAAAAAAACACAGTAAATTTCTAAATTTTACCATGAAATCTATTGCTACTTTTACATTGCACAATTTAATGGATAATCTGCTTGAAAACATTATTATTAGTGTTTATTTCTACTTAAAAATGGTTTGAGTGTTTAATATATTTTTCCATAATTAGACAATATTTAAGTTAACATAATCAATCAATCAATGTTTATTTATATAGCCCTAAATCACAAGTGTCTCAAAGGGCTGCACAAACCACAACAACATCCTCGGTAGAGCCCACATAAGGGCAAGGAAAATCTCACCCCAGTGGGACGTCGGTGGCAGTGATAATGATGACTATGAGAAATGAGAAACCTTGGAGAGGACCGCATATGAGATGACATGGAGTACATTTTTTTTTCTCCCAAAATAGAAAAAAATAATAAATTTAGTTAGAAAAGTTACAGTATTTTATTGATCCATATTTCCAGGCTTTTGAAGGCCAAATGAGTTTGACACCTGTGCGCTAGATGAAAGTTATAAGATGTCTTCACATTTTGCATGTGAGCCACACATGCAAAATGTGAAGACATCTTATTACCCCCGCCCCAAAAAAGAGGACAAGCGGTAGAAAATTGATGGATATCGTTTGCTCCTCGTTGCCCAATCAAACTTTGTTTTCACTTCATTGTTTTAATTAAAATTCCTGTTCAAACCATGCTAAAAACAAAAAATCTAGCCCATCATTCATTACTAATGTCTTTGTGAACTTCCTCACGCTGTAATCGTGTACTTGCTTCCTGGTTAGAAAACAAAAATATACTTTAGAATACCGTTGTGAAGGTTGCCCTCCAGTGGGTTCTTCGGACCAACAAGCATTGACAGGAGAGCCAGGAATTTGGGGTATAACACTGATTTATTTTCATAAAAATGTGTCCATCTTTCTGCTTTTCAGCACAACGTCTTTTCTTCTGCGCGTCCGCTCAGCAGCTCCTCCAACTGCAACAACTCTCTTTCAATAGAGCGACAGGTGATTAGATAACCAGGCACAGGTGGGCCCTCAACCCACCTGTCGCTGATCTCGAAGCCGGTTTTGGCACACCCCGCTTCGCTGCAGGTCCACAGGCCACCCCCCTCCACAACAGTATTTTCCTGGCTATGTACCGTACCGGTATATAAGCCGCACTCACTAAAGCAGGAGTCACCAACTCTGTGCCCGCAGGCACCAGGTAACCCGTAAGGACCAAATGAGTCGCCCGCTGGCCTATTCTAAAAATAGCTCAAATAGCAGCACTTACCAGTGAGCTGCCTCTATTCTTTTTCATTTTATTTATTTACTAGCAAGCTGGTCTCGCTTTGCTTGACATTTTTCATTCTAAGAGAGAAAAAACTCAAATAGAATTTGAAAATCCAAAAAAATATTTTAAAGACTTTGTCTTCACTGGTTTAAATAAATACATACATTTTTTTATTTTGCTTCTTATAACTTTTAGAAAGACAACTTTGGAGAAAAAATACAACCTTAAAAATTATTCTAGGATTTTTAAACACATATAACTTTTTACCTTTTAAATTCCTTCCTCTTCTTTCCTGACAATTTAAATCAATGTTCAAGTTTTTTTTTTTTATTATTGTATCAATCAATCAATCAATGTTTACTTATATAGCCCTAAATCACTAGTGTCTCAAAGGGCTGCACAAACCACTACATCCTCGGTAGGCCCACATAAGGGCAAGGAAAACTCACACCCAGTGGGACGTCGGTGACAATGATGACTATGAGAACCTTGGAGAGGAGGAAAGCAATGGATGTCGAGCGGGTCTAACATGATACTGTGAAAGTTCAATCCATAATGGATCCAACACAGCAGCGAGAGTCCCGTTCACAGCGGAGCCAGCAGGAAACCATCCCAAGCGGAGGCAGATCAGCAGCGCAGAGATGTCCCCAGCCGATACACAGGCAAGCAGTACATGGCCACCGGATCGGACCGGACCCCCTCCACAAGGGAGAGTGGGACATAGAAGAAAAAGAAAAGAAACGGCAGATCAACTGGTCTAAAAAGGGAGTCTATTTAAAGGCTAGAGTATACAAATGAGTTTTAAGGTGAGACTTAAATGCTTCTACTGAGGTGGCATCTCGAACTGTTACCGGGAGGGCATTCCAGAGTACTGGAGCCCGAACGGAAAAAGCTCTGTAGCCCGCAGCCTTTTTTTGGGCTTTGGGAATCACTAATAAGCCGGAGTCTTTTGAACGCAGATTTCTTGCCGGGACATATGGTACAATACAATCGGCAAGATAGGATGGAGCTAGACCGTGTAGTATTTTATACGTAAGTAGTAAAACCTTAAAGTCACATCTTAAGTGCACAGGAAGCCAGTGCAGGTGAGCCAGTACAGGCGTAATGTGATCAAACTTTCTTGTTCTTGTCAAAAGTCTAGCAGCCGCATTTTGTACCAACTGTAATATTTTAATGCTAGACATGGGGAGACCCGAAAATAATACGTTACAGTAATCGAGGCGAGACGTAACAAACGCATGGATAATGATCTCCGCGTCTTAAGTGGACAGAATGGAGCGAATTTTAGCGATATTACGGAGATGAAAAAAGGCCGTTTTAGTAACGCTTTTAATGTAATTGTAAAGAATAATAAATATATTTTAAATTAATTCTTAAATTTAGCTTCTGTTTTTTCAACAAAGAATATTTGTGAAATATTTCTTCAAACTTATTATGATTAAAATTCCCAAAAAATATTCTTGCCAATCTAAAAAATCTGTAAAATCAAATTTAAATCTTATTTCATAGTATTTTGAATTTATTTTAAAAAATGTTGTTCTGGAAAATCTAGAAGAAATAATGATTTGTCTTTGTTAGAAATATAGCTTGGTCCAATTTGTTATATATTATAACAAAGTGCAGATTGGATTTTAACCCATTTAAAACATGTCATCAAAATTCTAAAATTAATCTTATTCAGGAAAAATTACTAATGATATTCCATGAATTAATTTTTTTTATTTTTTCAAAAAGATTCGAATTAGCTATTTCGTCTCTTATTTTTTTTTTCGGTTGAGATTTGAATTTTAAAGAGTCGAAATTGAAGATGAACTATGTTTAAAAATTCAATTTTAATTTTTTTTTTGTGTTTTCTCCTCTTTTAAACCGTTCAATTAAGTGTTTTTTTCATCATTTTTTCTCTACAAAAAACCTTCTGTAAAAGGTAAAAAACTGTACGACGGAATGACAGACAGAAATGCCCATTTTATATGTATATATATATATATATATATATATATATACATTTATTTATTAAAGGTAAATTGAGCAAATTGGCTATTTCTGGCAATTTATTTAAGTGTGTATCAAACTGGTAGCCCTTCGCATTAATCAGTACCCAAGAAGTTGCTCTTGGTTTCAAAAAGGTTGGTGACCACTGCACTAAAGGTTAGACGAAAAAACAATTTTGTTTCATACATAGGGATGATGTTCGTCAACAAATTATCGAGTTCGAGCCCGTTTTCGGATCCTCTTATCGAACCGATTCCTTATCGAATCTCTTATCAAATCCAGATAGGTTGTTGTGTGTTACGATCCGTTACTCGGATCTTCACGTTGTTGTTTTTTTTTCTATCTGTGTTTTCATTCTCCATTCTGACCCGTTTACTTCCTGGTTTGTTCGTTTCCATGGTCACTTATTATTTTCACCTGCTAGTCTGGGTTCTCGCACGCCTGTTCTTGTAATCACCACCCTTTATAAGCCAGCCTCGTCTGTTTATTCTTTCTGGGACTCTAGTTTGCTCTCACGCAACTATACGTCTGTTTTGATCGTTTGCTTTCACGCAATTCCTACTATATACGCGAGCTCTCATGCTACGCACCTCGTTATTAGCTCACATGCTAAATGGTTTATTTACTCCTTTTTGTGTGCCAACGTGCCAGTTTAATTTCCTATTTTGTATCTCCTAGTTCTCATACTAGCGTCTTTGGTTTGCCTTTTGTTAGCTCCAGTGTTTTTGTTATAGCTCTCCTTCTGTTATTTAGAATGAATTGGTTATATCTTACCTTTGTATATACAGTAAATACAGAAATAGCACCCGTAACTGACGCGGCGCATTTTAATACAGTGCGCAATATGGTCGCGAAAATATGGAATAGTTGCTTCGATAACAGGAACCTGTTCTCAAAAAGGGATTCGAATCCATGGAATCGGTTCTTTTCTTATCGAACAATCGGGATAACCGGTTTCGAGCATCATCCCTATTCATAGGTTAGCCGCACCGGACTATAAGCCGCAGGTATATATGTTGTGAAATTAGTTATTTACACAGAGAAATGTTGCAAATGTTTGATTACATACCTTTTTAATTGTTTCTAAACGGTTCCTGTAACACGGCAGTAAAACGGCTGGTCAAACAAAACAGACCTCATCGTCATGAACCTACTAACTGCTAAAGCTAGCTCTCCGATCAGTTAAACAGGACTCAATAGCTAGGGATGTGAATCTTTGGGTGTTCCACGATTTGATTCAATATCGATTCTTGGGGTCACGATTCGATAATATATCGATTTTTTTCGATTCGATTCTTGATTCAAAAACAATATTTTTCCGATTCAAAACGATTCTGTATTCATTCAATACATAGGATTTCAGCAGGATCTACCCCAGTCTGCTGACATGCTAGCAGAGTCGTAGATTTTTTTTGTAAAAAGCTTTTATTATTGTAAAGGACAATGTTTTATCAACTGATTGCAATAATGTAAATTTGTTTTAACTATTAAACGAACCAAAAATATGACTTATTTTATCTTTGTGAAAACATTGGACACAGTGTGTTGTCAAGCTTATGAGATGCGATGCAAGTGTAAGCCACTGTGACACTATTGTTCTTTTTTGTTATTTTTATAAATGTCTAATGATAATGTCAGTGAGGGACTTTTAATCACTGCTATGCTGAAATTATAATTAATATTGATACTGTTGTTGATAATATTCGTTTTTGTTTCATTACTTTTGGTTTTTTCTGTGTCGTGTTTGTGTCTCCTCTCAATTGCTCTGTTTATTGCAGTTCTGAGTGTTGCTGGGTCACGTTTGGTTTTGGAATTGGATTGCATTGTTATGGTATTGCTGTGAAGTGGTTTGTTGGATTGGAAAAAAAAAATCGATTAAAAAAAAAAGAGAGTCGATTCTGAATCGCACAACGTAAACAATTCGATTCGTATTCGAATCGATTTTTTCCCACACCCCTATCAATAACTCGACAGTGACGTTTTGGTGAATTAACGAAACTGAAACGACACAAGAAAAAATGCAATTTTTCAAGTTTAATACTAACACAGACACTTGTAAACATGCTAGCTTATTTGCTAATGCTAACGACACTAGCTTGATTACATTACGATAGCACATACAAATAAGCATGAAAACACTCCGACGGACAACAAACATGGGACGGTTTATTAAGTAAGAATTGTTTTAATAATATTTGTAAAAACTTACAAACCTTGCTTAGAGTGATGAATGAAGAATCCATACAAGCAGAAACATGAATAGAAAACAGTTGTGCTTCCGGTTGAAAGCACTTATAGAAATACTGTTGACCAGTGGTTGTTGAGCTTTCCCCCCCAAGTAACACCTCAGAAAACACTTGGATCTCCAACTCCCACAATAATTACCAACATTAAAATATAGTAGGGTTAAGTATTTATTAGAAACGAGGCAGTTAATACTTTTGGACACTGTATTATTACACACAGCGAATATAGTAAAATAAAAAACTGTACTTTAATCAAGAGGTTCTTTGGCGTACCACTAGATGGAGCCCACATATTATAGTTTTAGAATCACTGCAGTCCTCATCAGTGTGTGTTGATAAATATTTCTTAAATTATTGTCACACCCACACTAGGTGTGACGAAATTATCCTCAGCGTTTGACCCGTCACCCTTGATCACCCCCTGGGAGGTGAGGGGAGCAGTGAGCAGCAGCGGTGGCCGCGCCCGGGAATCATTTTTTGGTGATTCAACCCCCAATTCCAACCCTTGATTCTGAGTGCCAAGCAGGGAAGTAATGGGTCCCATTTTTATAGTCTTTGGTATGACTCGGCCGGGGGTTTGAACTCACGACCTACGGCTCTTAGGGCGGGCACTCTAACCACAAGGCCACTAAAGTGAATTACATTTATATAGCGCTTTTCTCTAGTGACTCAAAGTGCTTTACATGTGCTAAACCATACTTGCCAACCTTGGGACCTCCGAATTCGGGAGATGTGGGGGGGTTTGAGTAGCTGGGGGTGTATATATTTTCAAGTATTTCATATATATATATATATATATATATATATATATATATATATATATATATATATATAATCCGTTCACGAATGAGTATATCTGTTCGGCCGGCGTGTTCAATGGAGAAGTCTGATTTCCAAAATTTGCAGCCAGCAAATGTAATAGTGTGACGTTGTTGCGCTATATTATGAACGAGACAGGGTCTTATGTTTTATTTTGAAGTATTGGTTTTATTTTGAAGAACCGGATATCTGGTGCAGGAAGTGACTCTGCTTTTTTTTCGGATTTTTACTTCCTCTTCAATCGGACTTTTGCTGATGAGGTAATAGTTCTTCATTGCTCTGTGTTTCTTGTGTAAATATTATTTCTAAACTTTCATAATACTTTATAAGTGATGTGTGGTTTTAAGTATTTTTTTATGCACAGTTTTGTTAAGTAAGGATTAGAGCGTCGAATGTTTGAAATGTTTGGTCATAATTACACATGGTATTTACGCAGGTATCAATCCGCCAGAAAAGTAGAGACCTGTGTATGTGTTTCATGTTTCCAACAAAGGTATGTGGATTTGTGTATTATACTTTTTTTTTGTGATAAAACGTTTTTGTTAATGTCATTTAAATTATTATTTTTTGTATGAATGAATGAATGTTATTTACTTCCTCTTCTATCGGACTTTTGCTGATGAGGTATCACTCCGCCAGAAAAGTAGAGACCTGTGTATGTGTTTCATGTTTCCAACAAAGGTGGTCAATAAATGATGAAACGACGGAATGGTGGAGTGTCTCCTACTTATAAAAAACTACACAACGCAGAATAAGACTCACTACACATACCCCTTCTCCTTCGAGCTGTCCTGGATGAACTGAAATTCTTTCCAATCATTTTGGAACTTGCAAGAGTATTTCTTCTTCTTACTCGTCGTCGCCACGTCTCTTCTTCGTTCCTCTGCTTCGTCCCTGTTATGTTTTTGGACATTACTACTTGCCGTGGTTTTGAAGCAACGCATGATGGGAATCCGGATGTTGTGCGTCAGTGTGTTAACGTGCCGGCTGGAATAAACACACGCTGAGAAATAGCTCCGTGCCTGCCTACTTTATGGGTTATAGATCAACCTATAGATAACGGAGACTTATATAATAGTCTGCTTTTCAGGTGAGAGAGGACGCTAAAGGCAGTGCCTTTAAGGCACCCCAATATTGTTTCCGGGTGGAAATCGGGAGAAATTCGGGAAAATGGTTGCCCATGGAGATTTTCGGGAAAGGGGCACTGAAATCCCGGAGTCTCCCGGGAAAATCGGGAGGGTTGGCAAGTGTGCACTAAGCCCCAGGGATCAAAACGTAGGAAAAAACTAACCGCTTATTACTTACCGTATACTTATAGTGCCAGTGACAAAATCAACTCTTTATTGATAGGAGGTAGCTAATTTTGATAGGTATTTAACTAAACCAGGGGTCACCAACCTTTTTGAAACCAAGAGCTACTTCTTGGGTACTGATTAATGCGAAGGGCTACCAGTTTGATACACACTTAAATAAATTGCCAGAAATAGCCAATTTGCTCAATTTACCTTTAATAAATAAATATATGCATATGTATGTATGTATGTGTGTATATATATATATATATATATGTATATATATATATATATATATATATATTAAAAAATGGGTATTTCTGTCTGTCATTCCGTTGTACATTTTTTTTTCCTTTTACGGAAGGTTTTTTGTAGAGAATAAATGATGAAAATAAATGGGAAAATTGTGGTATTAAGTCGGCTCTTACCGGATTCTTGAGTGGATTACACGACCTCATCCTGCAGCTCAAAAAGGCAGCTGTGATCTTGGCTCCTCGGCTTCTCTCATAGACACTGGCGTTCACCGCAGCCATCCGACTTTCAGGTAGGACTTCATAATCTTACTAAAATACTATTAACACAATAAGCAGATAAGGAATTTTCCAGAATTATCCTTGTTAATGTGTCTAATTACATCTAAAACTCTCCCACTGCCGCCGCCTGGAGCCGTTGCCTTTTCTTTTTTTCTTCTTTTTTTTGTGTGCTTCACTCTAACTTTCCTCATCCACGAATCTTTCATCCTCGCTCAAATTAATGGGGAAATTGTCGCTTTCTCGGTCCAAATAGCCCTAGCTGCTGGTGGCCATGATTGTAAACCATGTGAGGAGCCCTACAACCGGTGACGTCACGCGCACATCGTCTGCTACTTCCGGTACAGGCAAGGCTTTTTTGTTCGGGACCAAAAGTTGCAAACTTTATCGTCGATGTTCTCTACTAAATCCTTTCAGCAAAAATATGGCAATACCGCGAAATGATCAAGTATGACACATAGAATGAACCTGTTATCCCCGTTTGAATAAGAAAATGTCATTTCAGTAGGCCTTTAAGTTGTAGTAATAGTTTTGTTTTACCTCCGCTGAGAGCGCCTTTTGCTTATACCCTTTGTTTTTTTTGTAATATTTTCGAGTTGATAATAAAAGATGTCACTACCTTCACGCTACGTCCTGTCCAGTCGCTTTGCACCACGGGAAAACAGACCGCGCAAAAGTCCCAGTCATGACAGAACTCAAATATATGCCCTGTCAGATACCAAACGCATTTGGGAGGAATTTATTGCACATGGTGTTTTTACTGTTAAATGACTGAAGAAACAAATGGCTCCGGCAGAAAGAACACTTTTTTTTTCACGGAGAGCAAAAGGGCCGTTGCTTGAGCATCACTCTGGTCTACCTGTGCACGTGCCTTATGGTACCGCTGGCTGGTTTCATGCATGAGGATCATTTTGTGTCCCCAAACAGATATTTCTGTTGCAGCTTTAAAGCAGCAGGAACTCAATAGAGCAGGGGTCTAAAACTCAATTTACCTGGGGGCCACTGGATGCAGAGACTGGGTGACGCTGGGCCGCCAGAAAAAATTTCCTTTAAAAAAATCTAACATGCACTTTTTAACGAATTCACCTTCTTTGAATGTCTTTCCCGCCCGAGCAACATACTTGCCAACTCTCGCGTTCTTTCCGGGACACATCCGAATATCGGTGCCCCTCCCGATAATCACCCGGGGCAATTATTCTCCCAGTTTTCCCACAGACCACGATATTAAGAGCGTCCTCCAAAACCTGCCATCTTGTCCACTTTTCCACCATGCAGATAGTGTGCCGGTCCAGTCACATATTGTATGAGGCTTCAGCTGACATACAAAAGTAACTGCAAGACATACTTGATCTACAGCCATACAGGTCACACTGAGGGTGGCCGTATACACAACTTTATCACTGTTACAAATATGCGCCACACTTTGAATCCACACCAAACAAGAGTGACAAACACATTTTAGGAGAACATCCACACCGTAACACAACATAAACACAACAGAACAAATACCCAGAATCCAATGCAGCCCTAACTCGTCCAGGCTACAATGGGGGTTTGGGGGCAGGGGTATATATTGTAGCCCAGAAGGGTTAGGGCTGCATGGGATTCTGGGTATTTGTTGTGTTGTTTTTATGTTGTGTTACGGTGCGGATGTTCTCCTAAAATGTGTTTGTCAATCTTGTTTGGTGTGGGTTCCCAGTGTGGCACATATTTGTAACGGTGTTAAAAGGGAACATTATCACCAGACCTACGTAAGCGTCAATTAATACCTTGATGGTGCAGAAAAAAGACCATTTATTTTTTTAACCGATTTCCGAAGTCTAAATGGGTGAATTTTGGCGAATTAAACGCCTTTCTGTTTATCGCTCATGTGTTGATGTCTCCGAGGTAATACAGCCGCCATTCATTTTCAACACATTGTAAACATTGGGTCTCAGCTCTGTTATTTTCCGTTTTTTCGACTATTTTTTGGAACATTGGAGACATCATGGCTCGTCGGTGTGTTGTCGGAGGGTTTAACAACACTAACAGGGAGGGATTCAAGTTGCACCACTGGCCCGAAGATGCGAAAGTGTCTGCCGCCAGATCCCCGTTGAATGTACCAAAGTGTCTCCACATTTTACCGGGGATGACAGGCATGGCACAGAGATGTATGGATAACCTCCAGATGCATTTGCAACGATAAAGTCAACGAAATCACAAAGGTGAGTTTTGTTGATGTTGACTTATGTGCTAATCAGACATATTTGGTTGCGGCGTGACTTCCAGCTAATCAATGCTAACATGCTACGCTAATCGATACTAACATGCTATTTACCGGCGGTACTAAAGCAGACATGGCACAGAGATGTATGGATAACCTGCAGATGCATTTGCAACTATATTACGTTTCCTTCCACCCACATTTAATGCAAAAAAGAACACTTACCAATCGACGGATTTAAGTTGCTCCAGTGTCACAAGATGCGAAAGTCCTGATCGTTTGGTCCGCACCTTTTACCGTCGATGCTAACGCAGTTATTCGGCCATGCTATGGCTATGAATAGCGTCAATAGCTATTCGCTCAATAGCTTCAGTTTCTTCTTCAATACTTTCATACTCCAACCATCCGTTTCAATACATGCGTAATCTGTTGAATCGCTTAAACCGCTGAAATCCGAGTCTGAATCCGAGCTAATGTCACTATGTCTTGCTGTGGTATCTGCCAGTTTACATTGGCAGCACTGTATGACGTCACAGGGAAATGGATAGTCGCATTGCAAATAGCGAAAATCAAGCACTTTAAAGGTTTTTTATGGCTATTCAGGGACCGGTAAAATTATGAAAACATTTTCAAAAAATACAACAAGCTTTTTATTGTTTTTAACACTTTTGAAATTGTGATAATGTTCCCCTTTAAAGTTGTTTATACGGCCACCCTCAGTGTGACCTGTATGGCTGTTGATCAACTATGTCTTGCAGTCGCTTACTGAGTCCTCTGAAGTCTTATACAACATGCGGCAGGGTTGACACGCTGTTGTTGCAGTTTGTAGAGGACAGTAAAGGCAGTGCCTCTCACCCGGTTTTGGTGAGATCCGGGAGAATGATTACCCCTGGAGGGGGACTGGAAATCGGGAGTCTAACAGGTGTCCACTGGAAAAATCGAGGGTGTACAAGTATGACACTGTAAAGCGCCATTCATATAAAACTCGCAGGCCGCACCAATACAAAATTTTCAAATATGGGTGCCGGCCGCCAAATAACGTCTCGCGAGCCGTGTGTTTGAGACCCCTACATTAGAGGATAAGACTATTTGTAAGAAACATCAAAGTGTTTTTCTAGTAAAGGTTCAGTTTGTGCTCCATCTTGTCTACTTGCCCACGCCAGACTTGTGCCGGGCGTTGTTTTTCTGCGCTATGCCGTAAGGCACGTGCGCGGCCACGGTGCCCATCTCGGTCGCGCCCTCCACGTGAAACATCTGGTCGTCAAAGTAGATGTGAGGCCTGATCTTCTCCAGCATGGGGCCCTTGGGCGCCCCCGCTAGGAACAGGGCCTCGTCGATCTCCAGACCCCAGGCCCTGAGGGTCTTCAGGGCTCGGATCCCGGAGCTGGCCGCGCTCCGGGCCGTGACTAAGAAGGTCCGGATTGGGCAGTCCAGGCGCTGGCCTTTTGCGTAAAACTTCTTCTGGAGCTTCCCAAGGGCCTCCAGGAAACCTTTCAGTGGCCCCTTCCAGAAAAGAGGATAGATTGTGATCGGGTGATTCTGAGGACGTTTGTTTAAAACACATACATGGTCAAGTAGCGTGTCCTCGTTTTCGCGCTCGTGCTCGAAGAACTTGTCCAGCCCGTGGGCCTTGAAGATGCGCTCGGACTCGTCGGAGAAGAGAACGGCGTCGCCGTCAAACGCCACCCTCAGCTGGGACTCGGACACCTCTGTTTGCTTGTCTGGCATGAACATGGTGGCCGCCGCAATGCCTGAACACACGCAGGGAAAGAATGTCGAAATGTTATTCTTTCCCTAAATGGCAAACCCAACAACTGGCAAGAATTTAAAGGGGAACATTATCACCAGACCTATGTAAGCGTCAATTTATACCTTGATGTTGCAGAAAAAAGACCATATATTTTTTTAACCGATTTCCGAACTCTAAATGTGTGAATTTTGGCGAATTAAACGCGACGACATCAGAACGTGACGTCACATCGGTACTCAACGCCATTTTTCCCTACCACATCACACGCATCAAGTCAAATCAGCTCTGTTATTTTCCGTTTTTTCGACTATTTTCCGATACCTTGGAGACATCATGCCTCGTCGGTGTGTTGTCGGAGGGTGTAACAACACGATCAGGGACGGATTCAAGTTGATTTACGTAGAATGTGCATCGATTAGCACGGCATGCTAATCGGTGCTAACATGCTATTTAGGCTAGCTGTGTACATATTGCAGCATTATGCCTCATTTGTAGCTATATTTACATCTAGCCTTTCCCTCTACCCACATTTAATGCCAAACAAATACTTAGCAATCAACGGATTTAAGTTGCTCCAGTGTCAAGAGATACGAAAGTCTCTCGTTTGTTTTTTTACCGGCGTTGCTACGACGGAGATGGCACAGAGATGACAAGACTGTCTGGATATCTTGCGACACTCAAAGCAGATGCATTCCCAACGATAAAGTCAACGAAATCACAAAGGTGAGTTTTGTTGATGTTATCGACTTATGTGCTAATCAAACATATTTGGTCGCGGCATGACTGCCAGCTAATCGATGCTAACATGCTATTTAGGCTACCTGTTATTTAGGCTACCTGTATGTACATATGAAACTATATTTACATCCTGTGTTTCCTTCCGCCCACATTTAATGCGAAACAAACACTTACCAATCGACGGATTTAAGTTGATCCAGTGTCAATGCGAAAGTCCCGATCGGTTGGTCTGCACATTTTACTGGCGATGCTAACGCAGACATGCCTGGCCGAATAGCGTCAATACCTATTCGCTCAATAGCTTCAGTTTCTTCTTCAATTTCGTTTTCCCTATCTGCCTCCATACTCCAACCATCCGTTTCAATACATGCGTAATCTGTTGAATCGCTTAAACCGCTGTAATCCGAGTCTGAATCCGAGCTAATGTCGCTATATCTTGCTGTGCTATTCGCCATGTTTGTTTGTATTGGAATCGCCACGTGACGTCACAGGGAAATGGACAGTGGCTTAAGCATATATCGAAAATCAAGCACTTTAAAGCTTTTTTTAGGGATATTCCGGGACGGGTAAAATTTTTAAAAAAACTTCCAAAAATAAAATAAGCCACTGGGAACTGATTTTTATTGGTTTTAACCCTTCTGAAATTGTGATAATGTTCCCCTTTAAAGCAGGGGTGTCTAATGTCCTGCCCGTTTTATCCGCAAAAATGAAAACAATTGCTGTTCTAAATGTGTCCACTGGATGTCGCTATAGCAATTCTTTTTATTTGATGCCACAAGAAACGAGCATGACTAGGTGCATACAGGTTTTGGAACAACATATGCTGCCATCTAAGTGCCGTCTTTTTTATGGACGCCCCTGCTTATTTCAGCAAGACAACGCCCAGCCACATTCAGCACGTGTTACAACAGTGTGGCTTCATAAAAAAAAAAAAAAAGAGTATGACTCGGCCGGGGTTTGAACTCACTCGGCAGACACTCTAATCACAGTACCACTGAGAATATTGTCTATCTTTTGTAGATTTTTTTTTACTGTGATGAATTATTATGCTGATGTCAAAGTGATTGAATTAACTTCCTTCAGGCTTTGTTATTATTGCACAAATTACCGCAAAAATTCTTGCAAGAACTCAAACTAAGCTTATTCGCCCTTGTCAGTCATCGTTAGCGCTCCCTGGTTGACACCTTGTGTGTTCTTACCTTCAGACAGCGCTTCTCTGACCTTGTCTGCATCAGCTGACAGGTAGAGGTTGGTTTGCCAGGCCTTCAGATAGCCAATAGGACTGCTTCCACCCGTCATGCAAAACCTCTCTATGAACAGATCTGACGACAGGATTGAAAAGGAAACCGATGTGTTAGAAGTGCATGGGACAGAGGACGCAGTTCCTATATATAGCTGCAAAGGGAAGAACTTAAAGTGGGACCCGTTAAGCAAAACCAACTTTTCTTATCTATTGTTACTTGTTTTTGTGTATTTGGGATCTGCATAAGTCCCAAAGATATTTATAAAACAATCTTGCATTCCTTCAAACTTCCTCCAAAAGAGCCCCAATTTACGACATTTTTCACAGTGCATGTCAGCGGATATCTCCATATATGGTAAAGTTTTACCCCAAGAGCATTGCGTGAGTCCACCTTTGTAATCTGACGCTGGAACCAAGGGGTGTCAAACTAATTTTAGCTTAGTAGCTGCAAGGAGGAAAATCCATTCCCATTTGGGTCGGACTGATAAAATCATAACATAATAATTTAAAATTAAAGATGGCTCCGAAATTGATTTATTGGTCTTACTTTGGCCAAAAATAGATTTTGAAAATGTAAATATTACGAATAATGCTCTTAACAAAACACTTTGTTCGTTGAAAATTCTCAGGAAAAAATTGGTGCACCACAAAGAACATAAAGAAAGTAGACTTTGTACCAGTATATTTACAAATCCATTAAACTCTAAGCCAGGGGTCATCAACGTTTTTGAAACCAAGAGCTACTTCTTGGGTACTGATTAATGGGAAAGGCTACCAGTTCGATACACACTTAAATAAATTGCCAGAAATGTTATTATTAATATATATTTATCTTTGTCAAACACTGGTCATCTTAATGATTCGTCACAATAAATATATAAAGAAACAGATAAATGTATATATAAAAAAAATGGGTATTTCTGTCTGTCATTCCGTCATACATTTTTTTCCTTCTACAGAATGTTTTTTTGTAGAGAATAAATGATGAAAAAAAAACACTTAATTGAACGGTTTAAAAGAGGAGAAAACACACACACAAAAAAAAAAGAAAATGTAATTTTGAAACATTGTTTATCTTCAATTTTGACTCTTTAAAATTCAAAATTCAACCGAAAAAAATGAAGAGAAAAACTAGCTAATTCGAATCTTTTAGAAAAAAATGTAAAAAAGAAATTATGGAACATCATTAGTAATTTTTCCTGATTAAGAATAATCTTACAATTTTGATAACCTGTCTTAAATAGCTTTGTTAAAATATATAACAAATTGGACCAAGCTTTATTTCTAACAAAGACAAATCATTATTTCTTCTAGGTTTTCCAGGACAAAAATTTTAAAAGAAATTCGAAAGACTTTGAAATAAGGTTTAAATTTGATTCTACAGATTTTCTAGATTCGCCAGGATATTTTTTTTTAAATTTTAATCATAATAAGTTTGAAGAAATATTTCACAAATATTCTTCGTCGAAAAAACAGAGGCTAAAACGAAGAATTAAATTAAAATGTATTTATTATTCTTTACAATAAAAAAAAATAATTTACTTGAACATTGATTTAAATTGTCAGGAAAGAAGAGGAAGGAATTTAAAAGGTAAAAAGGTCCTAAAATAATTTTTAAGGTTGTATTTTTTTCTTTAAAATTGTCTTTGTACAATTTAAAAAAATAAATAAATAAATGAATTTATTTAAACAAGTTATTAAAATATTTTCTTGGATTTTCAAATTCGATTTGAGTTTTGTCTCTCTTAGAATTAAAAATGTCGAGCAAAGCGAGACCAGCTTGTTAGTAAATAAATACAATTTAAAAAATAGAGGCAGCTCACTGGTAAGTGCTGCTATTTGAGCAATTTTTAGAACAAGCCAGCGGGCTACTCATCTGGTCCTTACGGGTTACCTGGTGCCCGCGGGCACCGCGTTGGTGACCCCTGCTCTAAGCACTTCCTGTTTACCATTCTTATGTTGGCAGTTCAACGTTAAAGATGTGTTTGGAAAAGGATTTTCCTCAAGCTGTCACATTGGTAAAATGCAAAACACATTCATTTATAATCATTGAAATTTACTATAGATGTCCGATAATGGCTTTTTTGCCAACATCCTATATTCCGATTTTTTCCAACTCTTAATTACAGATACCGATATCAACCAATACCGATATATACAGTCATAGAATTAACACAGTATCATGCCTAATTTTTTTGTGATTCCCCGCTGGATGCATTAAACAATGTAACAAGGTTTTCCAAAATAAATCAACTCAAGTTATGGAAAAAAAAGCCAAGATGTCACTGTCATATTTATTATTGAAGTCACAAAGTGCATTATTTTTTTTAACATGCCTCAAAACAGTAGCTTGGAATTTGGGACATGCTCTCCCTGAGAGAGCATGAGGAGGTTGAGGTGGGCGGGGTTGGGGAGGGGGGTATGGGGTAGTGGGAGGTGTATATTGTAGCGTCCCGAAAGAGTCAGTGCTGTAAGTGGTTCTGGGTATTTCTTCTGTTTTGTTTATGTTGTGTTACGGTGTGGCTGTTCTCTTGAAATGTATTTGTCATTCTAGTTTGATGTGGGTTCACAGTGTGGCGCATATTTGTAACAGTGTTAAAGTTGTTTATACGGCCACCCTCAGTGTGACCTGTATGGCTGTTGATCAAGTATGCCTTGCATTCACTTGTGTGTGTGTGAAAAGCCGTAGATATTATGTGACTGGGCCGGTGTCACGCCCATGGGATC